>NW_026991505.1:1995000-2167500 GCF_036370855.1 Dromaius novaehollandiae
AGGAGACGGTTCTACTGATAGAGTTGGAGAAGAAATATAAGAACGAACGCTTTGTGAATAAGCTGATCGGAGAGCATTTGCCCACGAAAACGGCGAAGCAGATCAGCGATAAGAGATGCCAGCTTGTGGCAGGTGCTAAGACATCAGCATCACCAAGGAAAGCAGAACATCGGCGTGAAGGGGACGAACCGGATGAGAAGGAAAGGATTGAAGTGATAAAGACAGAATACAGGAAGATTACTGCGGAGAGAATACGAGTTGGAACCCTCTCCCCCAGTCTGAAGATTGCTTTTCAGGAGGTCCTGGAGGGTACCAAAGACGCCCAGAAGGTCATCAAAGGATCAACGGAGGAATGGCTGGCACAGCTGGCGGGACATGCCGTAGTAGCCAAATTGAGACAACTGAGAAAGCACCAGGCTGGACCTGTGCCCAAGAGGGTGGAGAGAAAGTGGATGAAGATCAGGGCGGTGAAGCGGGACCAATACCTGAGATACCAGCGGCTCTTCGAGATGGATCGTAAGAAGCTGGCTGGTATCATTTTGGATAACATCGAAGCACTTAAGTGCCCCCTTCCAATGGATGAACTTTATAATTCATTCAGAAAGAAGTGGGAAGAAGGTGGCCCCTTTCTCAGTCTGGGTGCATTCCACAGTGCGGGGGCAGCAGATAATTCTGCTTTTAAGAAGATGATTTCCCCAGCGGAAGTCCGGAAGAACATGGCCGAGATGAATAAAAACTCGGCCCCCGGGCCTGATGGCTTAAGCCTGAGGGATATCCTGAAGAAGGACCCTCAGGGGAGTCAACTAGCCGATTTGTTCAATCTGTGGCTTTTGGCTGGGAAGATCCCTGATGACATCAAGGAGTGCAGAACAATCCTGCTGCCCAAATCCACGGATCCTGGGAAGATAGGAGATATTAACAACTGGCGACCCGTTACCATCGGGTCGACTATCCTGCGGCTGTTTTCCCGGATCTTAACAACACAGTTACGGAAAGCATGTCCAATTAACAGCCGCCAAAGAGGGTTTATTGCAGCCCTGGGCTGTGCAGAAAATCTCAAGCTTCTCCAGATGTTGATCCGGTATGAGAAAAAAGAACATAAATCGCTTGGGGTTGTCTTTGTGGACTTGGCGAAGGCCTTTGATTCAGTCCATCACCAACACATCTTCCAGGTCCTCAGGCAAAAAGATGTCGACGGTCATATCATCAACATCATTGCCGAAATGTGTAACAACAGTGCGACGTGGCTGGAGGAACCCACTCGGAGAAGGTTAAGATCCTCACCGGGGTGAAACAAGGCGACCCGATGTCCCCACTTCTCTTTAACCTATCAATGGATCCGTTATTGTGTCAATTAGAAGAGGGAAAAGAAGGTTTCAGATATAAGAACAGCTCTGTATCAACATCGGCATTCGTGGATGATCTGGTGCTGCTGAGTGACTCGTGGGATGGTATGCAAAAGAACATTCAAGTGGTGGAAGAATTTTGTCATCAAACCGGGCTGAAGGTGCAAGCAGCGAAATGCCACGGGTTTTTTATAAGGCCCACAAAAGACTCTTATATGCCCTCTTTGGAAGGCAACAGTAAAATTCTTCACACAGACGACATGGGCTGGCTCAGTCTTCTGTCTTGCTGAATTTTGCTCTTGCCCAGCTCCTGTGTGGTTGAGCTTGTACGTACAGACGTAACATCTCGTCTGCAGATGACCATCACTTAATTGACTTGGGCAGGCGGGCCGCCTCTCAATCCCAACCCGGAAAAGGTACCATAGTATCTATGGTTCATTAAATAGCCAAATGCCTCATCATCTAATTAGTGACATGCATGAATGGATGAACGAGATTCCCACTGTCCCTACCTACTATCCAGTGAAACCACAGCCAAGGCAACAGGCTTGGCGGAATCAGCGGGGAAAGAAGACCCTGTTGAGGTTGACTCTAGTCTGGCACTGTGAAGAGACATGAGAGGTGTAGAATAAGTGGGAGGCCCCATGCACATGCAGCCCATGCCATGGCCTGTCTGCCAGTGAAATGCCACTATTATTACTGGGTACTGCCCTGCAGTCCAGAATGCTGGGATCCAGAGGCATAGCGTCTTGTGTGGTATGCTGGCGGAAGAGGCAGAAAGACGGGGGTGGGGGGCAACCTTATGGAGAACAACAAGCTCTTCAGGCCAGACTGGGCTGTGGTTAAGGGGTCTCAGGCAAAAGCAGTGGATGTTGCTGTTCCTTATCAAAGCAGGTCATCATCTTCAGGTGACGCTGTAGCAGAAGAAGTCCAGAAGTACCAGCATCTAGAGGAAGAGGTGAAGGAGGGGACAAGAACAGAAGAGGCTGAGTCCTTGGGCTTCCCAAATCAGCACTTGCGGGAAGTGGTAGAAAGGCAACAACGGATTCCTTGTGGACCTTGGACTCTCCAGTGGCCATCTGAAGAGGATGGCGAAGCTCTTCTCACACAGGGCTCTCCTTTCCTCTGTGCAGATCTTTACCAGCAAAGGTAAGAATGTTTACTTCTTTAACTGGTATTAATATTTGGGCAACTTTGGAGTAACAAAGTCCTTCTTCGAAGGCAAGAGCAAAATTCTCTACCACCCAGATGACAACATGTGCTTGCTCAGTCTTCTGTACCACTGAATCTTGCTATGGCCTAGCTCCTTTGTGGTCGAGCCTGGTATGTATGGGACATGGGATCTGGTCCCCACATGAGCACCACTGAATTTGACACGGGCGGACAGGCTGCCTGCCAAGCCCAATCCAGAAAAGGTGCCAGAGAAATTCTCTGTGGTTCATTAATAGCCAAATGCCTCATCATCTAAGCAGTGATGCACATGAATGCATGAAGGAGGTTCCCCACAGTCCCAACCTACTGTTTCTCCACCTCTGCGAGATGGTGGCCCCTAGGGCTCAGTCTGAGGCAGCTGTTTCTCCAATGAAAGGCCAGCTGGGATCCGGGTGGACTAGGAGCAGGACTGCAGTCAAGGCCCATTTCAGTTCCACAGAGGGTGCTTGTGCTTCTGGTGGCCCCCAAAAGCAGGTTCTCTGCCAGCGGAGAGCTGTTCTCTGAGCTGCAGGAGGAAGAGCCTGCTTCGAGAACTGCCCACGGAAGGTAACAAAGGCAAAAAGTAGCAGGGGGCTGCGAGGTCAGGAGGGCACAGGGCAGTTATGCCCAAACACAGTCCTCAAGCAATTCCTTCAGCACATCATTGACAACATGCTGGCAAGTGGCTGGCACATTGCAGAGGCTAACGGCATCCCCAGGTGCTCCTCGTGGTGGTGCAGAAAGCCCTTTTGCATTCCTCCTCCTTATGGATTTGGAGCCAAGTCTTTTCCCTCTTGCAGGTCCAGCTTTAGGAAGCAGCGAGTCCCCTGGGGCATTCTCTGCAAAGCTCTGTGAAGAGAGACAGCAGGTGCCAGTTCTTCATACACATATACATATGTAGTCCAAGGGGGAGAGGAGGAGGGGGGGCAGGGGAGCTGGGAGGACAGGTGAATCCATGCTCCAGATGGTTCTCCTCAAGGGCTGTTAACCCAGCCCATGGTGAGGTAGAGATGCACCCAAAGGGCACTTCCTTCCCCGGCCTGAGGGCCAGGGCATGGTCATAGAGGCAGGAGAGTTTCTGCACCCTTCTTGCTCAAGGCATCCACACAGCTGCTGCACTCCCCTAGGAGCATTGCCAGGGGGTGCAGCAGAGGTTTGGTCTTGGCACCTGGGGGAGTCACAGCTGCAGGCTGTGGCACTGGTGGCAGCTGCAGCCAGGCAGGCACCTTGGTGCTGAGGGCACCACGAGGATGCAGGGTTGCTGTGCCTTCCTCCATGGGCTCCTCCTTTGGGAGTGCTAAGGGGCAGGGGTGGGGAAAAGCATGGCTGAGCTCCCCCAAGGGCCCCCCTGCACTCTCAGGTGCCTCTCCACAGCAAGAGGCAGGCTGAGAGCTGCCTCAGGCTCTGGGCAGGAGCCACCCTGGCCATTCTTCCCACCCTGCTGCCCCAGCCAGCTTCCTCCTTTGTAGTGCAGAGACAGCAGCTGACTGACTCCCCTGCCAGAGCTCCAGCAAGGCAAGCTGGGTGGTGCCAAGAGGCCCTCTTCAGAGTGCAGGAATGCTCAGGCAAGGCAGCATGACACACCCCAGCCAAGGTCCCTCAGGGAGTGCAAACAGCACTTGAGCACCACAGCTGGAGCACACAGCCCCAAGACAGAGTGCTCAGGCATAGCCTGACAGGCCCAAGCTGAGTATTAAGAGAGCCCCTGGGCAGAGGGAGTGGCTGGAGGCCCCAGGAGAGGCTGTTCACAACAATGAAGGCTTCCAAGGAAGGCCTCTTAGGGCACTGAGGGCCTTGGCTGTCTCCAGCTAATCCCTGGCTAGGGGAAAAGGTCAGCAAGGAATGAGCAAGGAAAGAAGAGTGAGCCTGTTCAGCTTGATTCTGGTTTGGCACTGCAGAGAGACATAGGAAGTGTGGAGGAAGCGGGAGGCCCTGTAGAAATGTGGAATATGTGGCCCTGTGGAAATGTGGAATATGAAAATTTGACCAATGAAATGCTACTATGGCGATTTGCCACCCCCCACACACTGCCCCAGTGAGGCTGGGGACAAGCCCCCAAGGGGCTCTCACTTGTACAGCCAAGATCCCAGGGTGTGCTGGGCATGACCTGCTCTGAGGGAAGCGTCAGGTGGGCAGTTGGAATGGGATGGTACAGCTGTCAACCGGTAACATGGATGTCCTAAGGCAAGCTGAGGGAGGCCAGAAGCTTGCTTGTTCTTGCTCTTCAGCACAAATTTGGACTGTAAAAGTGAGGTCTCCTGATCCTTGTGGGTTTGGGAGTTTTAAGCAGGGGGTGTGCTGGGGGGCTGGGGGGGCCTGGCCCTGCATTCCTCCAACACACACAAGAAAACCCCACCAGCCAGCAAAGAAACAACCACCACCACAAACAGAACAATATGATCCCCAAAAGGAGCAAACAGACGCCCCCGAAAGGACCAAAGCACACAGGCAGCAAGGAAGAAGAGGAAACTCTCCAAGGAATGGGAAAGGGTTTGGTGGTGGGTGGGAGGTGCAGGCTGGCTGGTAGTGGCTGGCCCACCGGGTCCACCTTGGCAGTGGCCAGCCCAGCCACGTGGGCCTTGGAGGCTGCCTTTGTGGTGGCGAAGGGAGTCTGCTGGCTCTGGGGGTCTCAGTGGAGTGAGCAGGTTGACGCGGCTCCGATGGGTCTTGGAGGGCTGAGCAGGTTGACGTGGCTGTGGGTGGCCAGCCTCGGGGTGGCGAGGAGGTCTTCCTGGAGGAGCCCCACGTCTGAGGAAGGCCTGGTGCTGCTTGTGGTGTGTGAGCCTTCCGAGCGCAGGGCGGTCCAATGAGAAAAGGGGTGCCCTGTGCGGCTCTGCCCAGTCACCAGCGGCTTGAGGGCCTTGTTCATGGGTCCCTGCCACAGGGAGCGGAGCGGTGCCAGTGCTCCAGCTGGAGCAGCAAGCTCCCGTGGCTGCTGATCCACACCTGCATGCAACGCCTGCTGAGGTGTTCTGGGACATGTTGTAGAGGCCTCTCGGTGGGCCGGTGCTTCCCTGTTTCCCTGTCACAGGGAGCGTGGGGGGTGCTGGTGTTGAGCCTCGAGTGGGCACCTCTTGCAGACGATGGCCCACACCCACATGCCATGCCCGCTGCAGGTTGCCTCCTTGGTGGCCACGCTGGGCAGGTGAGTTGGCTCAGGACTTGTCTGATCGATGAGGCCATTTGGGTCACGTTGGAGAGGGCCCCCAGCAGGTCAGCTCTTCTGTGCTCCCCGTCATAGGGCGCGCCGCGGTGTCCGATGTTCAGGCAGGGGGGGTCTCCTCTCCAGTGCGCGTCCCGTCGTGTGCGAGGTGCTGCCCGCTGGAGCAGCAAAGGAGGTGTGTGCTCTCTATCCCCCTTTCCTCGGGCTTCTTCACGGAACTTGGCTCTGCGAGGCCAAGTAGCCCTGAGTTCCCAGGCATCCAAAAAACCTGCGCGAGGTGTTGGCGATGGTCTCAGCCCCAGGTCGCCAGGTGACAGCTGCAAGCAGCCATTGGCAGGGTGGTGAACGAGAAGGGGTGAGTGGGTGCCACCCACCCCTGGGTGTGCTTCAGGGGCACTGTGTGCGCAGAAGGGGGGTGTCCACCTCTCCCTCCTAGAGCTGCTGGACCCCCACCTGCCACAGATCGTGCCACCCAGCTGTTCCTCGGTTGGGGGACCATGGCTCCTCGAGGTCACTTTCTCCTCTAGCATGTCCGTTGCTCCCAAAAAGGGATCATGTGCAGAGAGGGTTCACCCATCCGCCTGCACGCACAATGTTCTGCTGGTCTTGGAGGGAGGGTCATCCCCAGTCGGTTCCATGGGTGCGCCGCCATCTCGCATGAGGTGCCACACGCCAAAAGCTGTGCAGCAGCCCTTGCTCCTTCCCCCTGGGGCGCAGTGGTGGGGAAGGCCAGCAGGGCCACTGTGATTTGTGCTGCTCCCGTCTCTCAGTGAGGGGGTGCCGCTGCCCCCGCCAAGTTGTTCACCCCCTGGCCATGGCATGGCCTAACCCCCTCCCACAGGTGGAGGGGAAAAGCAGCGCGGCTTGCTGCTGGGGTGGGCTGGTGCGCCCGGTTGACCCTGCCAGGAGCATATGCCTGTCTCAAACACTAAGCCATGCATGTCTAAGTACCCCTTCTGCTGCAGACAATCTGCAGCCTGAGCCCATGGCTTTTTTATCGTGGTGATAATCCCCTGGTACTCAGGTTAGCACTCACCACTCTGCTCACACCAGAGGCACAGAGCCTGCCCTGGGAAGATCTGGGCAAGCTTGCCCACATCTCCTAGCCGCTGGCTCTGGCACAGCCAGCCAGCCAGCTCCAAGGCCTCCCATGGCAGTGGCACATTGCCAGGCCTTGGGTTGGATGAGTCCCCCTTGGCACAAGTGAAGCTCCCCATTGTACACACGCTCCCCAAGGGAGGGGCTGCCATGCTGAGCCCACAGCAGTCAGCTCACAGCTGCCCTGTGCAGGGCTGAGGCTCTCACACACAGCCAAGCAGGCAGAAGTGCTGTGGGTGGCTCAGCTGCCCGTGCAACTAGGTGGGCAAATAGCTGCAGCAAAGCAAAAGCAAGCAGCAGCTGGTTGCCAGCAAAGGTTCAGCTCACAGGCTGTGCTCCCTCCCAAGCATGGCTAGCCTGCATCTTTCTGCATGTGTCTTCCCTGGGCCCTGCTCTCTCCTGAGGAACTGGCAGCAGTGACAGCTTTCCTTCTGCCTGTGTGGAATGCGCTCTGGTCATCTCAGAGCTCCCGGTCCTGCCAAGAGCAGTCAGCAGAAACCCAGCAGCTCTGCAGTCCTTCACTTGGGGCTCCATGGAGGGCTGTGAAGGAAGAGACAGTGTGAACACCAGAGAACTGTCCTCTCTTCCTCTGGCAAGTGGCACTGCCTGATTGTTCAGGCAGTTAGAGAGGGGGGCCTTGGCCTCTACTCTGCCCCTGCCCCCGGTATCCCTGGATCTCTTACAAATTCAGTGCCATGAAGCCAGCCTTAGGCAAAAAGGATGCACTTTCCCTGTTTAGAGGCTGGCATCCGTCTTGCCTGAGATGTCAAAGCGGAGATGCAAAGACAGTTCAAGATGCAGAATTTACATATTGCTGTTGTTAAGTGTTATCTGATAGGATGAGGGTTTTGTTGCTGTTCACTTTGTGTCCTTTTATACCTGGGGCTTCTAGGAGAGCCCACAGAAATAAACGCCCTGAAAGTGGCAAGTTTTTCCCCAGTAAGGGATTGAGCTATCATCCTTGCACTGGCCCCTGCAGGTAATGCACAGCACAAGCTTCTCACTTAGGCCTGCAAGCAATGTAGGCTATGAAATCAATTGAAGTGTTACTTATTTTTCCCTGCAGAAGCCAACCAGCCCAGTCAGCCTTCACTCAATGGGAAGACTTACACCAAGGCTTCACTTGCTCCCATGGTCTGAGAGAAGGACCCTGAGACTGCCGATATTCTCCCAACAGAAAGCGCTGGCTGGCCCCTCTGCTCCAACCACACCAAACTCACCCTGGCAGTGCAGGTCCCAGGCACCCACCCTCAACCCACCAAATGCTAATCTTCTTGGTGTCAGCCGAGAGGTGCCCACTGCCTCAGCCCCCGGTCCCACCTTTGGCTGAGGGTGTTGCCACAGTCATCAGCCACTGAACCAGGCTGGGCTGTGCTGCTTGGGCTCTGTGCTGCTGCCCTGTGCCTTTTCTTTTGGGAAGGCCAAGGCAGGGGCAGGTTGGAGGGAAAACACTTGGTTGTCGACTGGGGGAGGGGTCCCTACCATTTCAGCACATGAGTGTCGAGCAGAAATAAAACACAGGTGAAGCCATGAGGGAGCTCAGGATCTCAGCCACAAGAGATGTCACGTCATGGTAGGTAAGGGGATTTCAGCTAAGGGCAATGTGTTTGGGAGAGTGACTGTGAAGCCACTTCTGTCAGGCTGTTCATCTACAACGAGCCAGTACCCCTCAGCCCTATCTCATACCCTAAGCCCTGCCACTACCCTGTAACCTCTACCCTCCATCAGTCACAACCTAAACCCCTCACTGCTAGGCTGAAGCTGGAACCCATTACCCCTTTTCTGATCTCAAGATCCCCACTAAACTACGGATCTCATGCCCTGGGTCCTATCTGTCAAGTGTTAGGCAATACCATGGCTCACATTCCTAAGACTCATCCCTAACTTCAAGCATAAATCCTTTGCCAAAAAGCTACCTCATACACTATACAACGACAAGAAACCTTCAATGAAACAGGGAACCTCCTGCTAAGGCTTTCCCAAAACAATAACTCTCCTCCTTAACTCAAACAAGAGAGATCTAACGCCTACGTAAATCCAGCACACTAACCACAGAGTACAAAGCATCACCTGATGCCAACGGCTAATCCATAAGGGTTATACTTACACTTCTACAAACTATAACATTCCTAAAACTCAGAGCATTGCACCCATCCTCAAAGGCAAGCTCAAACGTGTTAAATGCCTGGGAGACAGAAGAAGACCAGGTGCCATGAGGAGTGCCATCCTCATCGCTCGCCTTGGGGTGCTGCACCGGGCTGGAGCCCCCACCCTCACTGCAACCCACAGCCCTCTGCCAAAACTCTAGCCCCTACCCCAATCCCTGAGCACCAGCCCCAAGACCAACCGTGAGCCAGCACCCAAAAGCTTTCCCTCATCCCACCAGGCATAAGGCCCAAAGCCTGCATGCATGCCTGAAGCTGCTCCCTGGCAGCCCCTAAGCAGCCAGCCTTCTTGTAAGCCGAGCTGGCAGGGGTGTGTGGCCTGGGCGGCAGAGGAAGGTTTTGGAGGGCTGGAAGCAGAGGCAGGTTGGAGGGGCAGTGCTTGGGTGCTGATGAGCAGGTGCTCTGTGTTGCCTCAGCGCAGCAGGCAGGAGCTGGAGGCAGGCGCGGGAGGACAGGAAGGGCTGCCAGGTGGCAGCCAGGAGAGAGGCCATGTTGTGGGGAGGTAAGGGGCCTTGAGGTAGTGGTTCTGCAGCTGGGACAGCACCTGGCAGAGCCCCTCCGGGAGGCCCCCACCCCATGCCTAAGCACTGAGCTGAAGCCCTACCCTTGCACCTTGCTGCCTTGGCGTCCTAAATTCGCCAAGGCCAAACCCCAAGGGCTACACTGAAGCCTCCGTCTCTGCCCGCTTCCCCAAACTCGGACCCTGTGCCTGAAGCTAATCCCAAGGCCTCATCGTTCGCCTTGGGGTGCTGCACCGGGCTGCAGCCCTCACCCCCACTCCAACCCACAGCCCTCTGCCAAAGCTCTAGCCCCTACCGCAAACCCTGAGCACCAAGGCCAAGCCCTACACTGAGCCAGCAGCCAAAAGCTTTGCCTGACCCCACTCAGCACAAAGCCCAAAGCCTGCACGCATGCCTGAAGCCTAAGGCCAAACTTGCTCTGGCGCAGCCCCTAAGCACCCAGCCTTCTTGTAAGCCGAGCTGGAAGGGCTTGGGGGCCTGGGAGGCAGAAGAAGAGCAGGGCAGGTGGGGTGTTGGAGTGCAGGGGCGTGGAGCTGAGGGGAGAGGGCAGAGGCAGGCAAGAGGCAGGTGGCGGTGAAGGTGTGAGGGCTGCGCTGTAGATTGTGAGGTCACTTGTGCTGCAGCAATGTGATTGGTGAGGAGCAGGAGGCGGGCATTGTGAGGTGCTCCTGGGAAAATGAAGGCCATGGCAGGAGGGCCGCAGGTGGCTGGGGTGGCAGAGGCAGAGGCAGGCTGGAGGGAGAGCGCTTGGGTGCTGATGAGGAGGTGCTCTGTGTTGCCTCAGCGAAGCACGCAGGAGCTGGAGGCAGGCGCGGGAGGACAGGAAGGGCTGCCAGGTGGCAGCCAGGAGAGAGGACCTGTTTTGGGCAGGTAAGGGGCCTTCCTGCACTCTTGCTGCAGCTGGGACAGGGTCCGGGAGAGCCCGGGTGGGAGGCCCCCACCCCATGCCTAAGCACTACCCCGAAGCCCTACCCTTCTGCCTTGCCTCCTTGCCCTTCTCCATTGGCCAAGGCCACACCCAAAGTGCTCTGCTGAAGCCTCAGTCTCTGCCCCCCTCCCCAAACTCGGACCCTGTGCCTGAAGCTGATCCCTAACCCTCATTGCTTGCCTTGAGGTGCAGGACTGGGCTGGAGCCCCCACCCTCACTGCAACCCACAGCCCTCTGCCAAAACTCTAGCCCCTACCCCAATCCCTGAGCACCAGCCCCAAGACCAACCCTGAGCCAGCACCCAAAAGCTTTCCCTCATCCCACCAGGCATAAGGCCCAAAGCCTGCATGCATGCCTGAAGCCTCAGCCTGAAGCTGCTCCCTGGCAGCCCCTAAGCAGCCAGCCTTCTTGTAAGCCCAGCTGGCAGGGGTGTGTGGCCTGGGCGGCAGAGGAAGGTTTTGGAGGGCTGGAAGCAGAGGCAGGTTGGAGGGGCAGTGCTTGGGTGCTGATGAGCAGGTGCTCTGTGTTGCCTCAGCGCAGCAGGCAGGAGCTGGAGGCAGGCGCGGGAGGACAGGAAGGGCTGCCAGGTGGCAGCCAGGAGAGAGGCCATGTTGTGGGGAGGTAAGGGGCCTTGAGGTAGTGGTTCTGCAGCTGGGACAGCACCTGGCAGAGCCCCTCCGGGAGGCCCCCACCCCATGCCTAAGCACTGACCTGAAGCCCTACCCTTGCACCTTGCTGCCTTGGCGTCCTAAATTCGCCAAGGCCAAACCCCAAGGGCTACACTGAAGCCTCCGTCTCTGCCCGCTTCCCCAAACTCGGACCCTGTGCCTGAAGCTAATCCCAAGGCCTCATCGCTCGCCTTGGGGTGCTGCACCGGGCTGCAGCCCTCACCCCCACTCCAACCCACAGCCCTCTGCCAAAGCTCTAGCCCCTACCGCAAACCCTGAGCACCAAGGCCAAGCCCTACACTGAGCCAGCAGCCAAAAGCTTTGCCTGACCCCACTCAGCACAAAGCCCAAAGCCTGCACGCATGCCTGAAGCCTAAGGCCAAACTTGCTCTGGCGCAGCCCCTAAGCACCCAGCCTTCTTGTAAGCTGAGCTGGAAGGGCTTGGGGGCCTGGGAGGCAGAAGAAGAGCAGGGCAGGTGGGGTGTTGGAGTGCAGGGGCGTGGAGCTGAGGGGAGAGGGCAGAGGCAGGCAAGAGGCAGGTGGCGGTGAAGGTGTGAGGGCTGCGCTGTAGATTGTGAGGTCACTTGTGCTGCAGCAATGTGATTGGTGAGGAGCAGGAGGCGGGCATTGTGAGGTGCTCCTGGGAAAATGAAGGCCATGGCAGGAGGGCCGCAGGTGGCTGGGGTGGCAGAGGCAGAGGCAGGCTGGAGGGAGAGCGCTTGGGTGCTGATGAGGAGGTGCTCTGTGTTGCCTCAGCGCAGCACGCAGGAGCTGGAGGCAGGCGCGGGAGGACAGGAAGGGCTGCCAGGTGGCAGCCAGGAGAGAGGACCTGTTTTGGGCAGGTAAGGGGCCTTCCTGCACTCTTGCTGCAGCTGGGACAGGGTCCGGGAGAGCCCGGGTGGGAGGCCCCCACCCCATGCCTAAGCACTACCCCGAAGCCCTACCCTTCTGCCTTGCCTCCTTGCCCTTCTCCATTGGCCAAGGCCACACCCAAAGTGCTCTGCTGAAGCCTCAGTCTCTGCCCCCCTCCCCAAACTCGGACCCTGTGCCTGAAGCTGATCCCTAACCCTCATTGCTTGCCTTGAGGTGCAGGACTGGGCTGGAGCCCCCACCCTCACTGCAACCCACAGCCCTCTGCCAAAACTCTAGCCCCTACCCCAATCCCTGAGCACCAGCCCCAAGACCAACCCTGAGCCAGCACCCAAAAGCTTTCCCTCATCCCACCAGGCATAAGGCCCAAAGCCTGCATGCATGCCTGAAGCCTCAGCCTGAAGCTGCTCCCTGGCAGCCCCTAAGCAGCCAGCCTTCTTGTAAGCCCAGCTGGCAGGGGTGTGTGGCCTGGGCGGCAGAGGAAGGTTTTGGAGGGCTGGAAGCAGAGGCAGGTTGGAGGGGCAGTGCTTGGGTGCTGATGAGCAGGTGCTCTGTGTTGCCTCAGCGCAGCAGGCAGGAGCTGGAGGCAGGCGCAGGAGGACAGGAAGGGCTGCCAGGTGGCAGCCAGGAGAGAGGCCATGTTGTGGGGAGGTAAGGGGCCTTGAGGTAGTGGTTCTGCAGCTGGGACAGCACCTGGCAGAGCCCCTCCGGGAGGCCCCCACCCCATGCCTAAGCACTGACCTGAAGCCCTACCCTTGCACCTTGCTGCCTTGGTGTCCTAAATTCGCCAAGGCCAAACCCCAAGGGCCACAGTGAAGCCTCCGTCTCTGCCCGCTTCCCCAAACTCGGACCCTGTGCCTGAAGCTAATCCCAAGGCCTCATCGTTCGCCTTGGGGTGCTGCACCGGGCTGCAGCCCTCACCCCCACTCCAACCCACAGCCCTCTGCCAAAGCTCTAGCCCCTACCGCAAACCCTGAGCACCAAGGCCAAGCCCTACACTGAGCCAGCAGCCAAAAGCTTTGCCTGACCCCACTCAGCACAAAGCCCAAAGCCTGCACGCATGCCTGAAGCCTAAGGCCAAACTTGCTCTGGCGCAGCCCCTAAGCACCCAGCCTTCTTGTAAGCCGAGCTGGAAGGGCTTGGGGGCCTGGGAGGCAGAAGAAGAGCAGGGCAGGTGGGGTGTTGGAGTGCAGGGGCGTGGAGCTGAGGGGAGAGGGCAGAGGCAGGCAAGAGGCAGGTGGCGGTGAAGGTGTGAGGGCTGCGCTGTAGATTGTGAGGTCACTTGTGCTGCAGCAATGTGATTGGTGAGGAGCAGGAGGCGGGCATTGTGAGGTGCTCCTGGGAAAATGAAGGGCATGGCAGGAGGGCCGCAGGTGGCTGGGGTGGCAGAGGCAGAGGCAGAGGCAGGCTGGAGGGAGAGCGCTTGGGTGCTGATGAGGAGGTGCTCTGTGTTGCCTCAGCGAAGCATGCAGGAGCTGGAGGCAGGCGCGGGAGGACAGGAAGGGCTGCCAGGTGGCAGCCAGGAGAGAGGACCTGTTTTGGGCAGGTAAGGGGCCTTCCTGCACTCTTGCTGCAGCTGGGACAGGGTCCGGGAGAGCCCGGGTGGGAGGCCCCCACCCCATGCCTAAGCACTACCCCGAAGCCCTACCCTTCTGCCTTGCCTCCTTGCCCTTCTCCATTGGCCAAGGCCACACCCAAAGTGCTCTGCTGAAGCCTCAGTCTCTGCCCCCCTCCCCAAACTCGGACCCTGTGCCTGAAGCTGATCCCTAACCCTCATTGCTTGCCTTGAGGTGCAGGACTGGGCTGGAGCCCCCACCCTCACTGCAACCCACAGCCCTCTGCCAAAACTCTAGCCCCTACCCCAATCCCTGAGCAGCAGCCCCAAGCCCAACCCTGAGCCAGCACCCAAAAGCTTTCCCTCATCCCACCAGGCATAAGGCCCAAAGCCTGCATGCATGCCTGAAGCCTCAGCCTGAAGCTGCTCCCTGGCAGCCCCTAAGCAGCCAGCCTTCTTGTAAGCCCAGCTGGCAGGGGTGTGTGGCCTGGGCGGCAGAGGAAGGTTTTGGAGGGCTGGAAGCAGAGGCAGGTTGGAGGGGCAGTGCTTGGGTGCTGATGAGCAGGTGCTCTGTGTTGCCTCAGTGCAGCATGCAGGAGCTGGAGGCAGGCGCAGGAGGACAGGAAGGGCTGCCAGGTGGCAGCCAGGAGAGAGGCCATGTTGTGGGGAGGTAAGGGGCCTTGAGGTAGTGGTTCTGCAGCTGGGACAGCACCTGGCAGAGCCCCTCCGGGAGGCCCCCACCCCATGCCTAAGCACTGACCTGAAGCCCTACCCTTGCACCTTGCTGCCTTGGTGTCCTAAATTCGCCAAGGCCAAACCCCAAGGGCCACAGTGAAGCCTCCGTCTCTGCCCGCTTCCCCAAACTCGGACCCTGTGCCTGAAGCTAATCCCAAGGCCTCATCGTTCGCCTTGGGGTGCTGCACCGGGCTGCAGCCCTCACCCCCACTCCAACCCACAGCCCTCTGCCAAAGCTCTAGCCCCTACCGCAAACCCTGAGCACCAAGGCCAAGCCCTACACTGAGCCAGCAGCCAAAAGCTTTGCCTGACCCCACTCAGCACAAAGCCCAAAGCCTGCACGCATGCCTGAAGCCTAAGGCCAAACTTGCTCTGGCGCAGCCCCTAAGCACCCAGCCTTCTTGTAAGCCCAGCTGGAAGGGCTTGGGGGCCTGGGAGGCAGAAGAAGAGCAGGGCAGGTGGGGTGTTGGAGTGCAGGGGCGTGGAGCTGAGGGGACAGGGCAGAGGCAGGCAAGAGGCAGGTGGCGGTGAAGGTGAGAGGGCTGCGCTGTAGATTGTGAGGTCACTTGTGCTGCAGCAATGTGATTGGTGAGGAGCAGGAGGCGGGCATTGTGAGGTGCTCCTGGGAAAATGAAGGGCATGGCAGGAGGGCCGCAGGTGGCTGGGGCGGCAGAGGCAGAGGCAGAGGCAGGCTGGAGGGAGAGCGCTTGGGTGCTGATGAGGAGGTGCTCTGTGTTGCCTCAGCGCAGCACGCAGGAGCTGGAGGCAGGCGCGGGAGGACAGGAAGGGCTGCCAGGTGGCAGCCAGGAGAGAGGACCTGTTTTGGGCAGGTAAGGGGCCTTCCTGCACTCTTGCTGCAGCTGGGACAGGGTCCGGGAGAGCCCGGGTGGGAGGCCCCCACCCCATGCCTAAGAACTAACCCGAAGCCCTACCCTTCTGCCTTGCCTCCTTGCCCTTCTCCATTGGCCAAGGCCACACCCAAAGTGCTCTGCTGAAGCCTCAGTCTCTGCCCCCCTCCCCAAACTCGGACCCTGTGCCTGAAGCTGATCCCTAACCCTCATTGCTTGCCTTGAGGTGCAGGACTGGGCTGGAGCCCCCACCCTCACTGCAACCCACAGCCCTCTGCCAAAACTCTAGCCCCTACCCCAATCCCTGAGCACCAGCCCCAAGACCAACCCTGAGCCAGCACCCAAAAGCTTTCCCTCATCCCACCAGGCATAAGACCCAAAGCCTGCATGCATGCCTGAAGCTGCTCCCTGGCAGCCCCTAAGCAGCCAGCCTTCTTGTAAGCCCAGCTGGCAGGGGTGTGTGGCCTGGGCGGCAGAGGAAGGTTTTGGAGGGCTGGAAGCAGAGGCAGGTTGGAGGGGCAGTGCTTGGGTGCTGATGAGCAGGTGCTCTGTGTTGCCTCAGTGCAGCATGCAGGAGCTGGAGGCAGGCGCAGGAGGACAGGAAGGGCTGCCAGGTGGCAGCCAGGAGAGAGGCCATGTTGTGGGGAGGTAAGGGGCCTTCAGGTAGTGGTTCTGCAGCTGGGACAGCACCTGGCAGAGCCCCTCCGGGAGGCCCCCACCCCATGCCTAAGCACTGACCTGAAGCCCTACCCTTGCACCTTGCTGCCTTGGCGTCCTAAATTCGCCAAGGCCAAACCCCAAGGGCTACACTGAAGCCTCCGTCTGCCCGCTTCCCCAAACTCGGACCCTGTGCCTGAAGCTAATCCCAAGGCCTCATCGCTCGCCTTGGGGTGCTGCACCGGGCTGCAGCCCTCACCCCCACTCCAACCCACAGCCCTCTGCCAAAGCTCTAGCCCCTACCGCAAACCCTGAGCACCAAGGCCAAGCCCTACACTGAGCCAGCAGCCAAAAGCTTTGCCTGACCCCACTCAGCACAAAGCCCAAAGCCTGCACGCATGCCTGAAGCCTAAGGCCAAACTTGCTCTGGCGCAGCCCCTAAGCACCCAGCCTTCTTGTAAGCCCAGCTGGAAGGGCTTGGGGGCCTGGGAGGCAGAAGAAGAGCAGGGCAGGTGGGGTGTTGGAGTGCAGGGGCGTGGAGCTGAGGGGAGAGGGCAGAGGCAGGCAAGAGGCAGGTGGCGGTGAAGGTGTGAGGGCTGCGCTGTAGATTGTGAGGTCACTTGTGCTGCAGCAATGTGATTGGTGAGGAGCAGGAGGCGGGCATTGTGAGGTGCTCCTGGGAAAATGAAGGGCACGGCAGGAGGGCCGCAGGTGGCTGGGGTGGCAGAGGCAGAGGCAGGCTGGAGGGAGAGCGCTTGGGTGCTGATGAGGAGGTGCTCTGTGTTGCCTCAGCGAAGCACGCAGGAGCTGGAGGCAGGCGCGGGAGGACAGGAAGGGCTGCCAGGTGGCAGCCAGGAGAGAGGACCTGTTTTGGGCAGGTAAGGGGCCTTCCTGCACTCTTGCTGCAGCTGGGACAGGGTCCGGGAGAGCCCGGGTGGGAGGCCCCCCACCCCATGCCTAAGCACTACCCTGAAGCCCTACCCTTCTGCCTTGCCTCCTTGCCCTTCTCCATTGGCCAAGGCCACACCCAAAGTGCTCTGCTGAAGCCTCAGTCTCTGCCCCCCTCCCCAAACTCGGACCCTGTGCCTGAAGCTGATCCCTAACCCTCATTGCTTGCCTTGAGGTGCAGGACTGGGCTGGAGCCCCCACCCTCACTGCAACCCACAGCCCTCTGCCAAAACTCTAGCCCCTACCCCAATCCCTGAGCAGCAGCCCCAAGCCCAACCCTGAGCCAGCACCCAAAAGCTTTCCCTCATCCCACCAGGCATAAGGCCCAAAGCCTGCATGCATGCCTGAAGCCTCAGCCTGAAGCTGCTCCCTGGCAGCCCCTAAGCAGCCAGCCTTCTTGTAAGCCCAGCTGGCAGGGGTGTGTGGCCTGGGCGGCAGAGGAAGGTTTTGGAGGGCTGGAAGCAGAGGCAGGTTGGAGGGGCAGTGCTTGGGTGCTGATGAGCAGGTGCTCTGTGTTGCCTCAGCGCAGCAGGCAGGAGCTGGAGGCAGGCGCAGGAGGACAGGAAGGGCTGCCAGGTGGCAGCCAGGAGAGAGGCCATGTTGTGGGGAGGTAAGGGGCCTTGAGGTAGTGGTTCTGCAGCTGGGACAGCACCTGGCAGAGCCCCTCCAGGAGGCCCCCACCCCATGCCTAAGCACTGACCTGAAGCCCTACCCTTGCACCTTGCTGCCTTGGCGTCCTAAATTCGCCAAGGCCAAACCCCAAGGGCTACACTGAAGCCTCTGTCTGCCCGCTTCCCCAAACTCGGACCCTGTGCCTGAAGCTAATCCCAAGGCCTCATCGCTCGCCTTGGGGTGCTGCACCGGGCTGCAGCCCTCACCCCCACTCCAACCCACAGCCCTCTGCCAAAGCTCTAGCCCCTACCGCAAACCCTGAGCACCAAGGCCAAGCCCTACACTGAGCCAGCAGCCAAAAGCTTTGCCTGACCCCACTCAGCACAAAGCCCAAAGCCTGCACGCATGCCTGAAGCCTAAGGCCAAACTTGCTCTGGCGCAGCCCCTAAGCACCCAGCCTTCTTGTAAGCCGAGCTGGAAGGGCTTGGGGGCCTGGGAGGCAGAAGAAGAGCAGGGCAGGTGGGGTGTTGGAGTGCAGGGGCGTGGAGCTGAGGGGAGAGGGCAGAGGCAGGCAAGAGGCAGGTGGCGGTGAAGGTGTGAGGGCTGCGCTGTAGATTGTGAGGTCACTTGTGCTGCAGCAATGTGATTGGTGAGGAGCAGGAGGCAGGCATTGTGAGGTGCTCCTGGGAAAATGAAGGGCACGGCAGGAGGGCCGCAGGTGGCTGGGGTGGCAGAGGCAGAGGCAGGCTGGAGGGAGAGCGCTTGGGTGCTGATGAGGAGGTGCTCTGTGTTGCCTCAGCGCAGCACGCAGGAGCTGGAGGCAGGCGCGGGAGGACAGGAAGGGCTGCCAGGTGGCAGCCAGGAGAGAGAACCTGTTTTGGGCAGGTAAGGGGCCTTCCTGCACTCTTGCTGCAGCTGGGACAGGGTCCGGGAGAGCCCGGGTGGGAGGCCCCCACCCCATGCCTAAGCACTACCCTGAAGCCCTACCCTTCTGCCTTGCCTCCTTGCCCTTCTCCATTGGCCAAGGCCACACCCAAAGTGCTCTGCTGAAGCCTCAGTCTCTGCCCCCCTCCCCAAACTCGGACCCTGTGCCTGAAGCTGATCCCTAACCCTCATTGCTTGCCTTGAGGTGCAGGACTGGGCTGGAGCCCCCACCCTCACTGCAACCCACAGCCCTCTGCCAAAACTCTAGCCCCTACCCCAATCCCTGAGCACCAGCCCCAAGACCAACCCTGAGCCAGCACCCAAAAGCTTTCCCTCATCCCACCAGGCATAAGGCCCAAAGCCTGCATGCATGCCTGAAGCCTCAGCCTGAAGCTGCTCCCTGGCAGCCCCTAAGCAGCCAGCCTTCTTGTAAGCCCAGCTGGCAGGGGTGTGTGGCCTGGGCGGCAGAGGAAGGTTTTGGAGGGCTGGAAGCAGAGGCAGGTTGGAGGGGCAGTGCTTGGGTGCTGATGAGCAGGTGCTCTGTGTTGCCTCAGCGCAGCATGCAGGAGCTGGAGGCAGGCGCAGGAGGACAGGAAGGGCTGCCAGGTGGCAGCCAGGAGAGAGGCCATGTTGTGGGGAGGTAAGGGGCCTTGAGGTAGTGGTTCTGCAGCTGGGACAGCACCTGGCAGAGCCCCTCCGGGAGGCCCCCACCCCATGCCTAAGCACTGAGCTGAAGCCCTACCCTTGCACCTTGCTGCCTTGGCGTCCTAAATTCGCCAAGGCCAAACCCCAAGGGCTACACTGAAGCCTCCGTCTGCCCGCTTCCCCAAACTCGGACCCTGTGCCTGAAGCTAATCCCAAGGCCTCATCACTCGCCTTGGGGTGCTGCACCGGGCTGCAGCCCTCACCCCCACTCCAACCCACAGCCCTCTGCCAAAGCTCTAGCCCCTACCGCAAACCCTGAGCACCAAGGCCAAGCCCTACACTGAGCCAGCAGCCAAAAGCTTTGCCTGACCCCACTCAGCACAAAGCCCAAAGCCTGCACGCATGCCTGAAGCCTAAGGCCAAACTTGCTCTGGCGCAGCCCCTAAGCACCCAGCCTTCTTGTAAGCCCAGCTGGAAGGGCTTGGGGGCCTGGGAGGCAGAAGAAGAGCAGGGCAGGTGGGGTGTTGGAGTGCAGGGGCGTGGAGCTGAGGGGAGAGGGCAGAGGCAGGCAAGAGGCAGGTGGCGGTGAAGGTGTGAGGGCTGCGCTGTAGATTGTGAGGTCACTTGTGCTGCAGCAATGTGATTGGTGAGGAGCAGGAGGCAGGCATTGTGAGGTGCTCCTGGGAAAATGAAGGGCACGGCAGGAGGGCCGCAGGTGGCTGGGGTGGCAGAGGCAGAGGCAGGCTGGAGGGAGAGCGCTTGGGTGCTGATGAGGAGGTGCTCTGTGTTGCCTCAGCGAAGCACGCAGGAGCTGGAGGCAGGCGCGGGAGGACAGGAAGGGCTGCCAGGTGGCAGCCAGGAGAGAGGACCTGTTTTGGGCAGGTAAGGGGCCTTCCTGCACTCTTGCTGCAGCTGGGACAGGGTCCGGGAGAGCCCGGGTGGGAGGCCCCCACCCCATGCCTAAGCACTACCCTGAAGCCCTACCCTTCTGCCTTGCCTCCTTGCCCTTCTCCATTGGCCAAGGCCACACCCAAAGTGCTCTGCTGAAGCCTCAGTCTCTGCCCCCCTCCCCAAACTCGGACCCTGTGCCTGAAGCTGATCCCTAACCCTCATTGCTTGCCTTGAGGTGCAGGACTGGGCTGGAGCCCCCACCCTCACTGCAACCCACAGCCCTCTGCCAAAACTCTAGCCCCTACCCCAATCCCTGAGCAGCAGCCCCAAGCCCAACCCTGAGCCAGCACCCAAAAGCTTTCCCTCATCCCACCAGGCATAAGGCCCAAAGCCTGCATGCATGCCTGAAGCCTCAGCCTGAAGCTGCTCCCTGGCAGCCCCTAAGCAGCCAGCCTTCTTGTAAGCCGAGCTGGCAGGGGTGTGTGGCCTGGGCGGCAGAGGAAGGTTTTGGAGGGCTGGAAGCAGAGGCAGGTTGGAGGGGCAGTGCTTGGGTGCTGATGAGCAGGTGCTCTGTGTTGCCTCAGCGCAGCATGCAGGAGCTGGAGGCAGGCGCAGGAGGACAGGAAGGGCTGCCAGGTGGCAGCCAGGAGAGAGGCCATGTTGTGGGGAGGTAAGGGGCCTTGAGGTAGTGGTTCTGCAGCTGGGACAGCACCTGGCAGAGCCCCTCCAGGAGGCCCCCACCCCATGCCTAAGCACTGACCTGAAGCCCTACCCTTGCACCTTGCTGCCTTGGCGTCCTAAATTCGCCAAGGCCAAACCCCAAGGGCTACACTGAAGCCTCTGTCTGCCCGCTTCCCCAAACTCGGACCCTGTGCCTGAAGCTAATCCCAAGGCCTCATCGCTCGCCTTGGGGTGCTGCACCGGGCTGCAGCCCTCACCCCCACTCCAACCCACAGCCCTCTGCCAAAGCTCTAGCCCCTACCGCAAACCCTGAGCACCAAGGCCAAGCCCTACACTGAGCCAGCAGCCAAAAGCTTTGCCTGACCCCACTCAGCACAAAGCCCAAAGCCTGCACGCATGCCTGAAGCCTAAGGCCAAACTTGCTCTGGCGCAGCCCCTAAGCACCCAGCCTTCTTGTAAGCCCAGCTGGAAGGGCTTGGGGGCCTGGGAGGCAGAAGAAGAGCAGGGCAGGTGGGGTGTTGGAGTGCAGGGGCGTGGAGCTGAGGGGAGAGGGCAGAGGCAGGCAAGAGGCAGGTGGCGGTGAAGGTGTGAGGGCTGCGCTGTAGATTGTGAGGTCACTTGTGCTGCAGCAATGTGATTGGTGAGGAGCAGGAGGCGGGCATTGTGAGGTGCTCCTGGGAAAATGAAGGGCACGGCAGGAGGGCCGCAGGTGGCTGGGGTGGCAGAGGCAGAGGCAGGCTGGAGGGAGAGCGCTTGGGTGCTGATGAGGAGGTGCTCTGTGTTGCCTCAGCGAAGCACGCAGGAGCTGGAGGCAGGCGCGGGAGGACAGGAAGGGCTGCCAGGTGGCAGCCAGGAGAGAGGACCTGTTTTGGGCAGGTAAGGGGCCTTCCTGCACTCTTGCTGCAGCTGGGACAGGGTCCGGGAGAGCCCGGGTGGGAGGCCCCCCACCCCATGCCTAAGCACTACCCTGAAGCCCTACCCTTCTGCCTTGCCTCCTTGCCCTTCTCCATTGGCCAAGGCCACACCCAAAGTGCTCTGCTGAAGCCTCAGTCTCTGCCCCCCTCCCCAAACTCGGACCCTGTGCCTGAAGCTGATCCCTAACCCTCATTGCTTGCCTTGAGGTGCAGGACTGGGCTGGAGCCCCCACCCTCACTGCAACCCACAGCCCTCTGCCAAAACTCTAGCCCCTACCCCAATCCCTGAGCACCAGCCCCAAGCCCAACCCTGAGCCAGCACCCAAAAGCTTTCCCTCATCCCACCAGGCATAAGGCCCAAAGCCTGCATGCATGCCTGAAGCCTCAGCCTGAAGCTGCTCCCTGGCAGCCCCTAAGCAGCCAGCCTTCTTGTAAGCCCAGCTGGCAGGGGTGTGTGGCCTGGGCGGCAGAGGAAGGTTTTGGAGGGCTGGAAGCAGAGGCAGGTTGGAGGGGCAGTGCTTGGGTGCTGATGAGCAGGTGCTCTGTGTTGCCTCAGCGCAGCAGGCAGGAGCTGGAGGCAGGCGCAGGAGGACAGGAAGGGCTGCCAGGTGGCAGCCAGGAGAGAGGCCATGTTGTGGGGAGGTAAGGGGCCTTGAGGTAGTGGTTCTGCAGCTGGGACAGCACCTGGCAGAGCCCCTCCAGGAGGCCCCCACCCCATGCCTAAGCACTGACCTGAAGCCCTACCCTTGCACCTTGCTGCCTTGGCGTCCTAAATTCGCCAAGGCCAAACCCCAAGGGCTACACTGAAGCCTCTGTCTGCCCGCTTCCCCAAACTCGGACCCTGTGCCTGAAGCTAATCCCAAGGCCTCATCGCTCGCCTTGGGGTGCTGCACCGGGCTGCAGCCCTCACCCCCACTCCAACCCACAGCCCTCTGCCAAAGCTCTAGCCCCTACCGCAAACCCTGAGCACCAAGGCCAAGCCCTACACTGAGCCAGCAGCCAAAAGCTTTGCCTGACCCCACTCAGCACAAAGCCCAAAGCCTGCACGCATGCCTGAAGCCTAAGGCCAAACTTGCTCTGGCGCAGCCCCTAAGCACCCAGCCTTCTTGTAAGCCGAGCTGGAAGGGCTTGGGGGCCTGGGAGGCAGAAGAAGAGCAGGGCAGGTGGGGTGTTGGAGTGCAGGGGCGTGGAGCTGAGGGGAGAGGGCAGAGGCAGGCAAGAGGCAGGTGGCGGTGAAGGTGTGAGGGCTGCGCTGTAGATTGTGAGGTCACTTGTGCTGCAGCAATGTGATTGGTGAGGAGCAGGAGGCAGGCATTGTGAGGTGCTCCTGGGAAAATGAAGGGCACGGCAGGAGGGCCGCAGGTGGCTGGGGTGGCAGAGGCAGAGGCAGGCTGGAGGGAGAGCGCTTGGGTGCTGATGAGGAGGTGCTCTGTGTTGCCTCAGCGAAGCACGCAGGAGCTGGAGGCAGGCGCGGGAGGACAGGAAGGGCTGCCAGGTGGCAGCCAGGAGAGAGAACCTGTTTTGGGCAGGTAAGGGGCCTTCCTGCACTCTTGCTGCAGCTGGGACAGGGTCCGGGAGAGCCCGGGTGGGAGGCCCCCACCCCATGCCTAAGCACTACCCTGAAGCCCTACCCTTCTGCCTTGCCTCCTTGCCCTTCTCCATTGGCCAAGGCCACACCCAAAGTGCTCTGCTGAAGCCTCAGTCTCTGCCCCCCTCCCCAAACTCGGACCCTGTGCCTGAAGCTGATCCCTAACCCTCATTGCTTGCCTTGAGGTGCAGGACTGGGCTGGAGCCCCCACCCTCACTGCAACCCACAGCCCTCTGCCAAAACTCTAGCCCCTACCCCAATCCCTGAGCACCAGCCCCAAGACCAACCCTGAGCCAGCACCCAAAAGCTTTCCCTCATCCCACCAGGCATAAGGCCCAAAGCCTGCATGCATGCCTGAAGCCTCAGCCTGAAGCTGCTCCCTGGCAGCCCCTAAGCAGCCAGCCTTCTTGTAAGCCCAGCTGGCAGGGGTGTGTGGCCTGGGCGGCAGAGGAAGGTTTTGGAGGGCTGGAAGCAGAGGCAGGTTGGAGGGGCAGTGCTTGGGTGCTGATGAGCAGGTGCTCTGTGTTGCCTCAGCGCAGCATGCAGGAGCTGGAGGCAGGCGCAGGAGGACAGGAAGGGCTGCCAGGTGGCAGCCAGGAGAGAGGCCATGTTGTGGGGAGGTAAGGGGCCTTGAGGTAGTGGTTCTGCAGCTGGGACAGCACCTGGCAGAGCCCCTCCGGGAGGCCCCCACCCCATGCCTAAGCACTGAGCTGAAGCCCTACCCTTGCACCTTGCTGCCTTGGCGTCCTAAATTCGCCAAGGCCAAACCCCAAGGGCTACACTGAAGCCTCCGTCTGCCCGCTTCCCCAAACTCGGACCCTGTGCCTGAAGCTAATCCCAAGGCCTCATCACTCGCCTTGGGGTGCTGCACCGGGCTGCAGCCCTCACCCCCACTCCAACCCACAGCCCTCTGCCAAAGCTCTAGCCCCTACCGCAAACCCTGAGCACCAAGGCCAAGCCCTACACTGAGCCAGCAGCCAAAAGCTTTGCCTGACCCCACTCAGCACAAAGCCCAAAGCCTGCACGCATGCCTGAAGCCTAAGGCCAAACTTGCTCTGGCGCAGCCCCTAAGCACCCAGCCTTCTTGTAAGCCCAGCTGGAAGGGCTTGGGGGCCTGGGAGGCAGAAGAAGAGCAGGGCAGGTGGGGTGTTGGAGTGCAGGGGCGTGGAGCTGAGGGGAGAGGGCAGAGGCAGGCAAGAGGCAGGTGGCGGTGAAGGTGTGAGGGCTGCGCTGTAGATTGTGAGGTCACTTGTGCTGCAGCAATGTGATTGGTGAGGAGCAGGAGGCAGGCATTGTGAGGTGCTCCTGGGAAAATGAAGGCCATGGCAGGAGGGCCGCAGGTGGCTGGGGTGGCAGAGGCAGAGGCAGGCTGGAGGGAGAGCGCTTGGGTGCTGATGAGGAGGTGCTCTGTGTTGCCTCAGCGAAGCACGCAGGAGCTGGAGGCAGGCGCAGGAGGACAGGAAGGGCTGCCAGGTGGCAGCCAGGAGAGAGGACCTGTTTTGGGCAGGTAAGGGGCCTTCCTGCACTCTTGCTGCAGCTGGGACAGGGTCCGGGAGAGCCCGGGTGGGAGGCCCCCACCCCATGCCTAAGCACTACCCTGAAGCCCTACCCTTCTGCCTTGCCTCCTTGCCCTTCTCCATTGGCCAAGGCCACACCCAAAGTGCTCTGCTGAAGCCTCAGTCTCTGCCCCCCTCCCCAAACTCGGACCCTGTGCCTGAAGCTGATCCCTAACCCTCATTGCTTGCCTTGAGGTGCAGGACTGGGCTGGAGCCCCCACCCTCACTGCAACCCACAGCCCTCTGCCAAAACTCTAGCCCCTACCCCAATCCCTGAGCAGCAGCCCCAAGCCCAACCCTGAGCCAGCACCCAAAAGCTTTCCCTCATCCCACCAGGCATAAGGCCCAAAGCCTGCATGCATGCCTGAAGCCTCAGCCTGAAGCTGCTCCCTGGCAGCCCCTAAGCAGCCAGCCTTCTTGTAAGCCGAGCTGGCAGGGGTGTGTGGCCTGGGCGGCAGAGGAAGGTTTTGGAGGGCTGGAAGCAGAGGCAGGTTGGAGGGGCAGTGCTTGGGTGCTGATGAGCAGGTGCTCTGTGTTGCCTCAGCGCAGCATGCAGGAGCTGGAGGCAGGCGCAGGAGGACAGGAAGGGCTGCCAGGTGGCAGCCAGGAGAGAGGCCATGTTGTGGGGAGGTAAGGGGCCTTGAGGTAGTGGTTCTGCAGCTGGGACAGCACCTGGCAGAGCCCCTCCAGGAGGCCCCCACCCCATGCCTAAGCACTGACCTGAAGCCCTACCCTTGCACCTTGCTGCCTTGGCGTCCTAAATTCGCCAAGGCCAAACCCCAAGGGCTACACTGAAGCCTCTGTCTGCCCGCTTCCCCAAACTCGGACCCTGTGCCTGAAGCTAATCCCAAGGCCTCATCGCTCGCCTTGGGGTGCTGCACCGGGCTGCAGCCCTCACCCCCACTCCAACCCACAGCCCTCTGCCAAAGCTCTAGCCCCTACCGCAAACCCTGAGCACCAAGGCCAAGCCCTACACTGAGCCAGCAGCCAAAAGCTTTGCCTGACCCCACTCAGCACAAAGCCCAAAGCCTGCACGCATGCCTGAAGCCTAAGGCCAAACTTGCTCTGGCGCAGCCCCTAAGCACCCAGCCTTCTTGTAAGCCCAGCTGGAAGGGCTTGGGGGCCTGGGAGGCAGAAGAAGAGCAGGGCAGGTGGGGTGTTGGAGTGCAGGGGCGTGGAGCTGAGGGGAGAGGGCAGAGGCAGGCAAGAGGCAGGTGGCGGTGAAGGTGTGAGGGCTGCGCTGTAGATTGTGAGGTCACTTGTGCTGCAGCAATGTGATTGGTGAGGAGCAGGAGGCGGGCATTGTGAGGTGCTCCTGGGAAAATGAAGGGCACGGCAGGAGGGCCGCAGGTGGCTGGGGTGGCAGAGGCAGAGGCAGGCTGGAGGGAGAGCGCTTGGGTGCTGATGAGGAGGTGCTCTGTGTTGCCTCAGCGAAGCACGCAGGAGCTGGAGGCAGGCGCGGGAGGACAGGAAGGGCTGCCAGGTGGCAGCCAGGAGAGAGGACCTGTTTTGGGCAGGTAAGGGGCCTTCCTGCACTCTTGCTGCAGCTGGGACAGGGTCCGGGAGAGCCCGGGTGGGAGGCCCCCCACCCCATGCCTAAGCACTACCCTGAAGCCCTACCCTTCTGCCTTGCCTCCTTGCCCTTCTCCATTGGCCAAGGCCACACCCAAAGTGCTCTGCTGAAGCCTCAGTCTCTGCCCCCCTCCCCAAACTCGGACCCTGTGCCTGAAGCTGATCCCTAACCCTCATTGCTTGCCTTGAGGTGCAGGACTGGGCTGGAGCCCCCACCCTCACTGCAACCCACAGCCCTCTGCCAAAACTCTAGCCCCTACCCCAATCCCTGAGCAGCAGCCCCAAGCCCAACCCTGAGCCAGCACCCAAAAGCTTTCCCTCATCCCACCAGGCATAAGGCCCAAAGCCTGCATGCATGCCTGAAGCTGCTCCCTGGCAGCCCCTAAGCAGCCAGCCTTCTTGTAAGCCCAGCTGGCAGGGGTGTGTGGCCTGGGCGGCAGAGGAAGGTTTTGGAGGGCTGGAAGCAGAGGCAGGTTGGAGGGGCAGTGCTTGGGTGCTGATGAGCAGGTGCTCTGTGTTGCCTCAGCGCAGCATGCAGGAGCTGGAGGCAGGCGCAGGAGGACAGGAAGGGCTGCCAGGTGGCAGCCAGGAGAGAGGCCATGTTGTGGGGAGGTAAGGGGCCTTGAGGTAGTGGTTCTGCAGCTGGGACAGCACCTGGCAGAGCCCCTCCGGGAGGCCCCCACCCCATGCCTAAGCACTGACCTGAAGCCCTACCCTTGCGCCTTGCTGCCTTGGCGTTCTAAATTCGCCAAGGCCAAACCCCAAGGGCTACACTGAAGCCTCCGTCTGCCCGCTTCCCCAAACTCGGACCCTGTGCCTGAAGCTAATCCCAAGGCCTCATCGCTCGCCTTGGGGTGCTGCACCGGGCTGCAGCCCTCACCCCCACTCCAACCCACAGCCCTCTGCCAAAGCTCTAGCCCCTACCGCAAACCCTGAGCACCAAGGCCAAGCCCTACACTGAGCCAGCAGCCAAAAGCTTTGCCTGACCCCACTCAGCACAAAGCCCAAAGCCTGCACGCATGCCTGAAGCCTAAGGCCAAACTTGCTCTGGCGCAGCCCCTAAGCACCCAGCCTTCTTGTAAGCTGAGCTGGAAGGGCTTGGGGGCCTGGGAGGCAGAAGAAGAGCAGGGCAGGTGGGGTGTTGGAGTGCAGGGGCGTGGAGCTGAGGGGACAGGGCAGAGGCAGGCAAGAGGCAGGTGGCGGTGAAGGTGTGAGGGCTGTGCTGTAGATTGTGAGGTCACTTGTGCTGCAGCAATGTGATTGGTGAGGAGCAGGAGGCGGGCATTGTGAGGTGCTCCTGGGAAAATGAAGGGCACGGCAGGAGGGCCGCAGGTGGCTGGGGTGGCAGAGGCAGAGGCAGGCTGGAGGGAGAGCGCTTGGGTGCTGATGAGGAGGTGCTCTGTGTTGCCTCAGCGCAGCACGCAGGAGCTGGAGGCAGGCGCGGGAGGACAGGAAGGGCTGCCAGGTGGCAGCCAGGAGAGAGGACCTGTTTTGGGCAGGTAAGGGGCCTTCCTGCACTCTTGCTGCAGCTGGGACAGGGTCCGGGAGAGCCCGGGTGGGAGGCCCCCACCCCATGCCTAAGCACTACCCTGAAGCCCTACCCTTCTGCCTTGCCTCCTTGCCCTTCTCCATTGGCCAAGGCCACACCCAAAGTGCTCTGCTGAAGCCTCAGTCTCTGCCCCCCTCCCCAAACTCGGACCCTGTGCCTGAAGCTGATCCCTAACCCTCATTGCTTGCCTTGAGGTGCAGGACTGGGCTGGAGCCCCCACCCTCACTGCAACCCACAGCCCTCTGCCAAAACTCTAGCCCCTACCCCAATCCCTGAGCAGCAGCCCCAAGACCAACCCTGAGCCAGCACCCAAAAGCTTTCCCTCATCCCACCAGGCATAAGGCCCAAAGCCTGCATGCATGCCTGAAGCCTCAGCCTGAAGCTGCTCCCTGGCAGCCCCTAAGCAGCCAGCCTTCTTGTAAGCCGAGCTGGCAGGGGTGTGTGGCCTGGGCGGCAGAGGAAGGTTTTGGAGGGCTGGAAGCAGAGACAGGTTGGAGGGGCAGTGCTTGGGTGCTGATGAGCAGGTGCTCTGTGTTGCCTCAGCGCAGCATGCAGGAGCTGGAGGCAGGCGCAGGAGGACAGGAAGGGCTGCCAGGTGGCAGCCAGGAGAGAGGCCATGTTGTGGGGAGGTAAGGGGCCTTGAGGTAGTGGTTCTGCAGCTGGGACAGCACCTGGCAGAGCCCCTCCGGGAGGCCCCCACCCCATGCCTAAGCACTGACCTGAAGCCCTACCCTTGCGCCTTGCTGCCTTGGCGTTCTAAATTCGCCAAGGCCAAACCCCAAGGGCTACACTGAAGCCTCCGTCTGCCCGCTTCCCCAAACTCGGACCCTGTGCCTGAAGCTAATCCCAAGGCCTCATCGCTCGCCTTGGGGTGCTGCACCGGGCTGCAGCCCTCACCCCCACTCCAACCCACAGCCCTCTGCCAAAGCTCTAGCCCCTACCGCAAACCCTGAGCACCAAGGCCAAGCCCTACACTGAGCCAGCAGCCAAAAGCTTTGCCTGACCCCACTCAGCACAAAGCCCAAAGCCTGCACGCATGCCTGAAGCCTAAGGCCAAACTTGCTCTGGCGCAGCCCCTAAGCACCCAGCCTTCTTGTAAGCCCAGCTGGAAGGGCTTGGGGGCCTGGGAGGCAGAAGAAGAGCAGGGCAGGTGGGGTGTTGGAGTGCAGGGGCGTGGAGCTGAGGGGAGAGGGCAGAGGCAGGCAAGAGGCAGGTGGCGGTGAAGGTGTGAGGGCTGCGCTGTAGATTGTGAGGTCACTTGTGCTGCAGCAATGTGATTGGTGAGGAGCAGGAGGCAGGCATTGTGAGGTGCTCCTGGGAAAATGAAGGGCACGGCAGGAGGGCCGCAGGTGGCTGGGGTGGCAGAGGCAGAGGCAGGCTGGAGGGAGAGCGCTTGGGTGCTGATGAGGAGGTGCTCTGTGTTGCCTCAGCGCAGCACGCAGGAGCTGGAGGCAGGCGCGGGAGGACAGGAAGGGCTGCCAGGTGGCAGCCAGGAGAGAGGACCTGTTTTGGGCAGGTAAGGGGCCTTCCTGCACTCTTGCTGCAGCTGGGACAGGGTCCGGGAGAGCCCGGGTGGGAGGCCCCCACCCCATGCCTAAGCACTACCCTGAAGCCCTACCCTTCTGCCTTGCCTCCTTGCCCTTCTCCATTGGCCAAGGCCACACCCAAAGTGCTCTGCTGAAGCCTCAGTCTCTGCCCCCCTCCCCAAACTCGGACCCTGTGCCTGAAGCTGATCCCTAACCCTCATTGCTTGCCTTGAGGTGCAGGACTGGGCTGGAGCCCCCACCCTCACTGCAACCCACAGCCCTCTGCCAAAACTCTAGCCCCTACCCCAATCCCTGAGCAGCAGCCCCAAGCCCAACCCTGAGCCAGCACCCAAAAGCTTTCCCTCATCCCACCAGGCATAAGGCCCAAAGCCTGCATGCATGCCTGAAGCTGCTCCCTGGCAGCCCCTAAGCAGCCAGCCTTCTTGTAAGCCCAGCTGGCAGGGGTGTGTGGCCTGGGCGGCAGAGGAAGGTTTTGGAGGGCTAGAAGCAGAGGCAGGTTGGAGGGGCAGTGCTTGGGTGCTGATGAGCAGGTGCTCTGTGTTGCCTCAGTGCAGCATGCAGGAGCTGGAGGCAGGCGCAGGAGGACAGGAAGGGCTGCCAGGTGGCAGCCAGGAGAGAGGCCATGTTGTGGGGAGGTAAGGGGCCTTGAGGTAGTGGTTCTGCAGCTGGGACAGCACCTGGCAGAGCCCCTCCGGGAGGCCCCCACCCCATGCCTAAGCACTGAGCTGAAGCCCTACCCTTGCACCTTGCTGCCTTGGCGTCCTAAATTCGCCAAGGCCAAACCCCAAGGGCTACACTGAAGCCTCCGTCTGCCCGCTTCCCCAAACTCGGACCCTGTGCCTGAAGCTAATCCCAAGGCCTCATCGCTCGCCTTGGGGTGCTGCACCGGGCTGCAGCCCTCACCCCCACTCCAACCCACAGCCCTCTGCCAAAGCTCTAGCCCCTACCGCAAACCCTGAGCACCAAGGCCAAGCCCTACACTGAGCCAGCAGCCAAAAGCTTTGCCTGACCCCACTCAGCACAAAGCCCAAAGCCTGCACGCATGCCTGAAGCCTAAGGCCAAACTTGCTCTGGCGCAGCCCCTAAGCACCCAGCCTTCTTGTAAGCCCAGCTGGAAGGGCTTGGGGGCCTGGGAGGCAGAAGAAGAGCAGGGCAGGTGGGGTGTTGGAGTGCAGGGGCGTGGAGCTGAGGGGAGAGGGCAGAGGCAGGCAAGAGGCAGGTGGCGGTGAAGGTGTGAGGGCTGCGCTGTAGATTGTGAGGTCACTTGTGCTGCAGCAATGTGATTGGTGAGGAGCAGGAGGCAGGCATTGTGAGGTGCTCCTGGGAAAATGAAGGGCACGGCAGGAGGGCCGCAGGTGGCTGGGGTGGCAGAGGCAGAGGCAGGCTGGAGGGAGAGCGCTTGGGTGCTGATGAGGAGGTGCTCTGTGTTGCCTCAGCGAAGCACGCAGGAGCTGGAGGCAGGCGCGGGAGGACAGGAAGGGCTGCCAGGTGGCAGCCAGGAGAGAGGACCTGTTTTGGGCAGGTAAGGGGCCTTCCTGCACTCTTGCTGCAGCTGGGACAGGGTCCGGGAGAGCCCGGGTGGGAGGCCCCCACCCCATGCCTAAGCACTACCCTGAAGCCCTACCCTTCTGCCTTGCCTCCTTGCCCTTCTCCATTGGCCAAGGCCACACCCAAAGTGCTCTGCTGAAGCCTCAGTCTCTGCCCCCCTCCCCAAACTCGGACCCTGTGCCTGAAGCTGATCCCTAACCCTCATTGCTTGCCTTGAGGTGCAGGACTGGGCTGGAGCCCCCACCCTCACTGCAACCCACAGCCCTCTGCCAAAACTCTAGCCCCTACCCCAATCCCTGAGCAGCAGCCCCAAGCCCAACCCTGAGCCAGCACCCAAAAGCTTTCCCTCATCCCACCAGGCATAAGGCCCAAAGCCTGCATGCATGCCTGAAGCTGCTCCCTGGCAGCCCCTAAGCAGCCAGCCTTCTTGTAAGCCCAGCTGGCAGGGGTGTGTGGCCTGGGCGGCAGAGGAAGGTTTTGGAGGGCTGGAAGCAGAGGCAGGTTGGAGGGGCAGTGCTTGGGTGCTGATGAGCAGGTGCTCTGTGTTGCCTCAGTGCAGCATGCAGGAGCTGGAGGCAGGCGCAGGAGGACAGGAAGGGCTGCCAGGTGGCAGCCAGGAGAGAGGCCATGTTGTGGGGAGGTAAGGGGCCTTGAGGTAGTGGTTCTGCAGCTGGGACAGCACCTGGCAGAGCCCCTCCGGGAGGCCCCCACCCCATGCCTAAGCACTGAGCTGAAGCCCTACCCTTGCACCTTGCTGCCTTGGCGTCCTAAATTCACCAAGGCCAAACCCCAAGGGCTACACTGAAGCCTCCGTCTGCCCGCTTCCCCAAACTCGGACCCTGTGCCTGAAGCTAATCCCAAGGCCTGAAGCTAATCCCAAGGCCTCATCGCTCGCCTTGGGCTGCTGCACCGGGCTGCAGCCCTCACCCCCACTCCAACCCACAGCCCTCTGCCAAAGCTCTAGCCCCTACCGCAAACCCTGAGCACCAAGGCCAAGCCCTACACTGAGCCAGCAGCCAAAAGCTTTGCCTGACCCCACTCAGCACAAAGCCCAAAGCCTGCACGCATGCCTGAAGCCTAAGGCCAAACTTGCTCTGGCGCAGCCCCTAAGCACCCAGCCTTCTTGTAAGCCGAGCTGGAAGGGCTTGGGGGCCTGGGAGGCAGAAGAAGAGCAGGGCAGGTGGGGTGTTGGAGTGCAGGGGCGTGGAGCTGAGGGGAGAGGGCAGAGGCAGGCAAGAGGCAGGTGGCGGTGAAGGTGTGAGGGCTGCGCTGTAGATTGTGAGGTCACTTGTGCTGCAGCAATGTGATTGGTGAGGAGCAGGAGGCAGGCATTGTGAGGTGCTCCTGGGAAAATGAAGGCCATGGCAGGAGGGCCGCAGGTGGCTGGGGTGGCAGAGGCAGAGGCAGGCTGGAGGGAGAGCGCTTGGGTGCTGATGAGGAGGTGCTCTGTGTTGCCTCAGCGAAGCACGCAGGAGCTGGAGGCAGGCGCGGGAGGACAGGAAGGGCTGCCAGGTGGCAGCCAGGAGAGAGGACCTGTTTTGGGCAGGTAAGGGGCCTTCCTGCACTCTTGCTGCAGCTGGGACAGGGTCCGGGAGAGCCCGGGTGGGAGGCCCCCACCCCATGCCTAAGCACTACCCTGAAGCCCTACCCTTCTGCCTTGCCTCCTTGCCCTTCTCCATTGGCCAAGGCCACACCCAAAGTGCTCTGCTGAAGCCTCAGTCTCTGCCCCCCTCCCCAAACTCGGACCCTGTGCCTGAAGCTGATCCCTAACCCTCATTGCTTGCCTTGAGGTGCAGGACTGGGCTGGAGCCCCCACCCTCACTGCAACCCACAGCCCTCTGCCAAAACTCTAGCCCCTACCCCAATCCCTGAGCACCAGCCCCAAGACCAACCCTGAGCCAGCACCCAAAAGCTTTCCCTTATCCCACCAGGCATAAGGCCCAAAGCCTGCATGCATGCCTGAAGCTGCTCCCTGGCAGCCCCTAAGCAGCCAGCCTTCTTGTAAGCCCAGCTGGCAGGGGTGTGTGGCCTGGGCGGCAGAGGAAGGTTTTGGAGGGCTGGAAGCAGAGGCAGGTTGGAGGGGCAGTGCTTGGGTGCTGATGAGCAGGTGCTCTGTGTTGCCTCAGCGCAGCAGGCAGGAGCTGGAGGCAGGCGCAGGAGGACAGGAAGGGCTGCCAGGTGGCAGCCAGGAGAGAGGCCATGTTGTGGGGAGGTAAGGGGCCTTGAGGTAGTGGTTCTGCAGCTGGGACAGCACCTGGCAGAGCCCCTCCGGGAGGCCCCCACCCCATGCCTAAGCACTGAGCTGAAGCCCTACCCTTGCACCTTGCTGCCTTGGCGTCCTAAATTCGCCAAGGCCAAACCCCAAGGGCTACACTGAAGCCTCCGTCTCTGCCCACTTCCCCAAACTCAGACCCTGTGCCTGAAGCTAATCCCAAGGCCTCATCGCTCGCCTTGGGGTGCTGCACCGGGCTGCAGCCCTCACCCCCACTCCAACCCACAGCCCTCTGCCAAAGCTCTAGCCCCTACCGCAAACCCTGAGCACCAAGGCCAAGCCCTACACTGAGCCAGCAGCCAAAAGCTTTGCCTGACCCCACTCAGCACAAAGCCCAAAGCCTGCACGCATGCCTGAAGCCTAAGGCCAAACTTGCTCTGGCGCAGCCCCTAAGCACCCAGCCTTCTTGTAAGCCCAGCTGGAAGGGCTTGGGGGCCTGGGAGGCAGAAGAAGAGCAGGGCAGGTGGGGTGTTGGAGTGCAGGGGCGTGGAGCTGAGGGGAGAGGGCAGAGGCAGGCAAGAGGCAGGTGGCGGTGAAGGTGTGAGGGCTGCGCTGTAGATTGTGAGGTCACTTGTGCTGCAGCAATGTGATTGGTGAGGAGCAGGAGGCAGGCATTGTGAGGTGCTCCTGGGAAAATGAAGGGCACGGCAGGAGGGCCGCAGGTGGCTGGGGTGGCAGAGGCAGAGGCAGGCTGGAGGGAGAGCGCTTGGGTGCTGATGAGGAGGTGCTCTGTGTTGCCTCAGCGCAGCACGCAGGAGCTGGAGGCAGGCGCGGGAGGACAGGAAGGGCTGCCAGGTGGCAGCCAGGAGAGAGGACCTGTTTTGGGCAGGTGAGGGGCCTTCCTGCACTCTTGCTGCAGCTGGGACAGGGTCCGGGAGAGCCCGGGTGGGAGGCCCCCACCCCATGCCTAAGCACTACCCTGAAGCCCTACCCTTCTGCCTTGCCTCCTTGCCCTTCTCCATTGGCCAAGGCCACACCCAAAGTGCTCTGCTGAAGCCTCAGTCTCTGCCCCCCTCCCCAAACTCGGACCCTGTGCCTGAAGCTGATCCCTAACCCTCATTGCTTGCCTTGAGGTGCAGGACTGGGCTGGAGCCCCCACCCTCACTGCAACCCACAGCCCTCTGCCAAAACTCTAGCCCCTACCCCAATCCCTGAGCACCAGCCCCAAGCCCAACCCTGAGCCAGCACCCAAAAGCTTTCCCTCATCCCACCAGGCATAAGGCCCAAAGCCTGCATGCATGCCTGAAGCTGCTCCCTGGCAGCCCCTAAGCAGCCAGCCTTCTTGTAAGCCGAGCTGGCAGGGGTGTGTGGCCTGGGCGGCAGAGGAAGGTTTTGGAGGGCTGGAAGCAGAGGCAGGTTGGAGGGGCAGTGCTTGGGTGCTGATGAGCAGGTGCTCTGTGTTGCCTCAGTGCAGCATGCAGGAGCTGGAGGCAGGCGCAGGAGGACAGGAAGGGCTGCCAGGTGGCAGCCAGGAGAGAGGCCATGTTGTGGGGAGGTAAGGGGCCTTGAGGTAGTGGTTCTGCAGCTGGGACAGCACCTGGCAGAGCCCCTCCGGGAGGCCCCCACCCCATGCCTAAGCACTGAGCTGAAGCCCTACCCTTGCACCTTGCTGCCTTGGCGTCCTAAATTCGCCAAGGCCAAACCCCAAGGGCTACACTGAAGCCTCCGTCTGCCCGCTTCCCCAAACTCGGACCCTGTGCCTGAAGCTAATCCCAAGGCCTCATCGCTCGCCTTGGGGTGCTGCACCGGGCTGCAGCCCTCACCCCCACTCCAACCCACAGCCCTCTGCCAAAGCTCTAGCCCCTACCGCAAACCCTGAGCACCAAGGCCAAGCCCTACACTGAGCCAGCAGCCAAAAGCTTTGCCTGACCCCACTCAGCACAAAGCCCAAAGCCTGCACGCATGCCTGAAGCCTAAGGCCAAACTTGCTCTGGCGCAGCCCCTAAGCACCCAGCCTTCTTGTAAGCCCAGCTGGAAGGGCTTGGGGGCCTGGGAGGCAGAAGAAGAGCAGGGCAGGTGGGGTGTTGGAGTGCAGGGGCGTGGAGCTGAGGGGAGAGGGCAGAGGCAGGCAAGAGGCAGGTGGCGGTGAAGGTGTGAGGGCTGCGCTGTAGATTGTGAGGTCACTTGTGCTGCAGCAATGTGATTGGTGAGGAGCAGGAGGCAGGCATTGTGAGGTGCTCCTGGGAAAATGAAGGGCACGGCAGGAGGGCCGCAGGTGGCTGGGGTGGCAGAGGCAGAGGCAGGCTGGAGGGAGAGCGCTTGGGTGCTGATGAGGAGGTGCTCTGTGTTGCCTCAGCGAAGCACGCAGGAGCTGGAGGCAGGCGCGGGAGGACAGGAAGGGCTGCCAGGTGGCAGCCAGGAGAGAGGACCTGTTTTGGGCAGGTAAGGGGCCTTCCTGCACTCTTGCTGCAGCTGGGACAGGGTCCGGGAGAGCCCGGGTGGGAGGCCCCCACCCCATGCCTAAGCACTACCCTGAAGCCCTACCCTTCTGCCTTGCCTCCTTGCCCTTCTCCATTGGCCAAGGCCACACCCAAAGTGCTCTGCTGAAGCCTCAGTCTCTGCCCCCCTCCCCAAACTCGGACCCTGTGCCTGAAGCTGATCCCTAACCCTCATTGCTTGCCTTGAGGTGCAGGACTGGGCTGGAGCCCCCACCCTCACTGCAACCCACAGCCCTCTGCCAAAACTCTAGCCCCTACCCCAATCCCTGAGCAGCAGCCCCAAGCCCAACCCTGAGCCAGCACCCAAAAGCTTTCCCTCATCCCACCAGGCATAAGGCCCAAAGCCTGCATGCATGCCTGAAGCTGCTCCCTGGCAGCCCCTAAGCAGCCAGCCTTCTTGTAAGCCCAGCTGGCAGGGGTGTGTGGCCTGGGCGGCAGAGGAAGGTTTTGGAGGGCTGGAAGCAGAGGCAGGTTGGAGGGGCAGTGCTTGGGTGCAGATGAGCAGGTGCTCTGTGTTGCCTCAGTGCAGCATGCAGGAGCTGGGGGCAGGCGCAGGAGGACAGGAAGGGCTGCCAGGTGGCAGCCAGGAGAGAGGCCATGTTGTGGGGAGGTAAGGGGCCTTGAGGTAGTGGTTCTGCAGCTGGGACAGCACCTGGCAGAGCCCCTCCGGGAGGCCCCCACCCCATGCCTAAGCACTGAGCTGAAGCCCTACCCTTGCACCTTGCTGCCTTGGCGTCCTAAATTCGCCAAGGCCAAACCCCAAGGGCTACACTGAAGCCTCCGTCTGCCCGCTTCCCCAAACTCGGACCCTGTGCCTGAAGCTAATCCCAAGGCCTCATCGCTCGCCTTGGGGTGCTGCACCGGGCTGCAGCCCTCACCCCCACTCCAACCCACAGCCCTCTGCCAAAGCTCTAGCCCCTACCGCAAACCCTGAGCACCAAGGCCAAGCCCTACACTGAGCCAGCAGCCAAAAGCTTTGCCTGACCCCACTCAGCACAAAGCCCAAAGCCTGCACACATGCCTGAAGCCTAAGGCCAAACTTGCTCTGGCGCAGCCCCTAAGCACCCAGCCTTCTTGTAAGCCGAGCTGGAAGGGCTTGGGGGCCTGGGAGGCAGAAGAAGAGCAGGGCAGGTGGGGTGTTGGAGTGCAGGGGCGTGGAGCTGAGGGGAGAGGGCAGAGGCAGGCAAGAGGCAGGTGGCGGTGAAGGTGTGAGGGCTGCGCTGTAGATTGTGAGGTCACTTGTGCTGCAGCAATGTGATTGGTGAGGAGCAGGAGGCAGGCATTGTGAGGTGCTCCTGGGAAAATGAAGGGCACGGCAGGAGGGCCGCAGGTGGCTGGGGTGGCAGAGGCAGAGGCAGGCTGGAGGGAGAGCGCTTGGGTGCTGATGAGGAGGTGCTCTGTGTTGCCTCAGCGCAGCACGCAGGAGCTGGAGGCAGGCGCGGGAGGACAGGAAGGGCTGCCAGGTGGCAGCCAGGAGAGAGGACCTGTTTTGGGCAGGTGAGGGGCCTTCCTGCACTCTTGCTGCAGCTGGGACAGGGTCCGGGAGAGCCCGGGTGGGAGGCCCCCACCCCATGCCTAAGCACTACCCTGAAGCCCTACCCTTCTGCCTTGCCTCCTTGCCCTTCTCCATTGGCCAAGGCCACACCCAAAGTGCTCTGCTGAAGCCTCAGTCTCTGCCCCCCTCCCCAAACTCGGACCCTGTGCCTGAAGCTGATCCCTAACCCTCATTGCTTGCCTTGAGGTGCAGGACTGGGCTGGAGCCCCCACCCTCACTGCAACCCACAGCCCTCTGCCAAAACTCTAGCCCCTACCCCAATCCCTGAGCACCAGCCCCAAGCCCAACCCTGAGCCAGCACCCAAAAGCTTTCCCTCATCCCACCAGGCATAAGGCCCAAAGCCTGCATGCATGCCTGAAGCTGCTCCCTGGCAGCCCCTAAGCAGCCAGCCTTCTTGTAAGCCGAGCTGGCAGGGGTGTGTGGCCTGGGCGGCAGAGGAAGGTTTTGGAGGGCTGGAAGCAGAGGCAGGTTGGAGGGGCAGTGCTTGGGTGCTGATGAGCAGGTGCTCTGTGTTGCCTCAGTGCAGCATGCAGGAGCTGGAGGCAGGCGCAGGAGGACAGGAAGGGCTGCCAGGTGGCAGCCAGGAGAGAGGCCATGTTGTGGGGAGGTAAGGGGCCTTGAGGTAGTGGTTCTGCAGCTGGGACAGCACCTGGCAGAGCCCCTCCGGGAGGCCCCCACCCCATGCCTAAGCACTGAGCTGAAGCCCTACCCTTGCACCTTGCTGCCTTGGCGTCCTAAATTCGCCAAGGCCAAACCCCAAGGGCTACACTGAAGCCTCCGTCTGCCCGCTTCCCCAAACTCGGACCCTGTGCCTGAAGCTAATCCCAAGGCCTCATCGCTCGCCTTGGGGTGCTGCACCGGGCTGCAGCCCTCACCCCCACTCCAACCCACAGCCCTCTGCCAAAGCTCTAGCCCCTACCGCAAACCCTGAGCACCAAGGCCAAGCCCTACACTGAGCCAGCAGCCAAAAGCTTTGCCTGACCCCACTCAGCACAAAGCCCAAAGCCTGCACGCATGCCTGAAGCCTAAGGCCAAACTTGCTCTGGCGCAGCCCCTAAGCACCCAGCCTTCTTGTAAGCCCAGCTGGAAGGGCTTGGGGGCCTGGGAGGCAGAAGAAGAGCAGGGCAGGTGGGGTGTTGGAGTGCAGGGGCGTGGAGCTGAGGGGACAGGGCAGAGGCAGGCAAGAGGCAGGTGGCGGTGAAGGTGTGAGGGCTGCGCTGTAGATTGTGAGGTCACTTGTGCTGCAGCAATGTGATTGGTGAGGAGCAGGAGGCAGGCATTGTGAGGTGCTCCTGGGAAAATGAAGGGCACGGCAGGAGGGCCGCAGGTGGCTGGGGTGGCAGAGGCAGAGGCAGGCTGGAGGGAGAGCGCTTGGGTGCTGATGAGGAGGTGCTCTGTGTTGCCTCAGCGAAGCACGCAGGAGCTGGAGGCAGGCGCGGGAGGACAGGAAGGGCTGCCAGGTGGCAGCCAGGAGAGAGGACCTGTTTTGGGCAGGTAAGGGGCCTTCCTGCACTCTTGCTGCAGCTGGGACAGGGTCCGGGAGAGCCCGGGTGGGAGGCCCCCACCCCATGCCTAAGCACTACCCTGAAGCCCTACCCTTCTGCCTTGCCTCCTTGCCCTTCTCCATTGGCCAAGGCCACACCCAAAGTGCTCTGCTGAAGCCTCAGTCTCTGCCCCCCTCCCCAAACTCGGACCCTGTGCCTGAAGCTGATCCCTAACCCTCATTGCTTGCCTTGAGGTGCAGGACTGGGCTGGAGCCCCCACCCTCACTGCAACCCACAGCCCTCTGCCAAAACTCTAGCCCCTACCCCAATCCCTGAGCACCAGCCCCAAGCCCAACCCTGAGCCAGCACCCAAAAGCTTTCCCTCATCCCACCAGGCATAAGGCCCAAAGCCTGCATGCATGCCTGAAGCTGCTCCCTGGCAGCCCCTAAGCAGCCAGCCTTCTTGTAAGCCCAGCTGGCAGGGGTGTGTGGCCTGGGCGGCAGAGGAAGGTTTTGGAGGGCTGGAAGCAGAGGCAGGTTGGAGGGGCAGTGCTTGGGTGCAGATGAGCAGGTGCTCTGTGTTGCCTCAGTGCAGCATGCAGGAGCTGGGGGCAGGCGCAGGAGGACAGGAAGGGCTGCCAGGTGGCAGCCAGGAGAGAGGCCATGTTGTGGGGAGGTAAGGGGCCTTGAGGTAGTGGTTCTGCAGCTGGGACAGCACCTGGCAGAGCCCCTCCGGGAGGCCCCCACCCCATGCCTAAGCACTGAGCTGAAGCCCTACCCTTGCACCTTGCTGCCTTGGCGTCCTAAATTCGCCAAGGCCAAACCCCAAGGGCTACACTGAAGCCTCCGTCTGCCCGCTTCCCCAAACTCGGACCCTGTGCCTGAAGCTAATCCCAAGGCCTCATCGCTCGCCTTGGGGTGCTGCACCGGGCTGCAGCCCTCACCCCCACTCCAACCCACAGCCCTCTGCCAAAGCTCTAGCCCCTACCGCAAACCCTGAGCACCAAGGCCAAGCCCTACACTGAGCCAGCAGCCAAAAGCTTTGCCTGACCCCACTCAGCACAAAGCCCAAAGCCTGCACACATGCCTGAAGCCTAAGGCCAAACTTGCTCTGGCGCAGCCCCTAAGCACCCAGCCTTCTTGTAAGCCGAGCTGGAAGGGCTTGGGGGCCTGGGAGGCAGAAGAAGAGCAGGGCAGGTGGGGTGTTGGAGTGCAGGGGCGTGGAGCTGAGGGGAGAGGGCAGAGGCAGGCAAGAGGCAGGTGGCGGTGAAGGTGTGAGGGCTGCGCTGTAGATTGTGAGGTCACTTGTGCTGCAGCAATGTGATTGGTGAGGAGCAGGAGGCAGGCATTGTGAGGTGCTCCTGGGAAAATGAAGGGCACGGCAGGAGGGCCGCAGGTGGCTGGGGTGGCAGAGGCAGAGGCAGGCTGGAGGGAGAGCGCTTGGGTGCTGATGAGGAGGTGCTCTGTGTTGCCTCAGCGCAGCACGCAGGAGCTGGAGGCAGGCGCGGGAGGACAGGAAGGGCTGCCAGGTGGCAGCCAGGAGAGAGGACCTGTTTTGGGCAGGTAAGGGGCCTTCCTGCACTCTTGCTGCAGCTGGGACAGGGTCCGGGAGAGCCCGGGTGGGAGGCCCCCACCCCATGCCTAAGCACTACCCTGAAGCCCTACCCTTCTGCCTTGCCTCCTTGCCCTTCTCCATTGGCCAAGGCCACACCCAAAGTGCTCTGCTGAAGCCTCAGTCTCTGCCCCCCTCCCCAAACTCGGACCCTGTGCCTGAAGCTGATCCCTAACCCTCATTGCTTGCCTTGAGGTGCAGGACTGGGCTGGAGCCCCCACCCTCACTGCAACCCACAGCCCTCTGCCAAAACTCTAGCCCCTACCCCAATCCCTGAGCACCAGCCCCAAGCCCAACCCTGAGCCAGCACCCAAAAGCTTTCCCTCATCCCACCAGGCATAAGGCCCAAAGCCTGCATGCATGCCTGAAGCTGCTCCCTGGCAGCCCCTAAGCAGCCAGCCTTCTTGTAAGCCGAGCTGGCAGGGGTGTGTGGCCTGGGCGGCAGAGGAAGGTTTTGGAGGGCTGGAAGCAGAGGCAGGTTGGAGGGGCAGTGCTTGGGTGCTGATGAGCAGGTGCTCTGTGTTGCCTCAGTGCAGCATGCAGGAGCTGGAGGCAGGCGCAGGAGGACAGGAAGGGCTGCCAGGTGGCAGCCAGGAGAGAGGCCATGTTGTGGGGAGGTAAGGGGCCTTGAGGTAGTGGTTCTGCAGCTGGGACAGCACCTGGCAGAGCCCCTCCGGGAGGCCCCCACCCCATGCCTAAGCACTGAGCTGAAGCCCTACCCTTGCACCTTGCTGCCTTGGCGTCCTAAATTCGCCAAGGCCAAACCCCAAGGGCTACACTGAAGCCTCCGTCTGCCCGCTTCCCCAAACTCGGACCCTGTGCCTGAAGCTAATCCCAAGGCCTCATCGCTCGCCTTGGGGTGCTGCACCGGGCTGCAGCCCTCACCCCCACTCCAACCCACAGCCCTCTGCCAAAGCTCTAGCCCCTACCGCAAACCCTGAGCACCAAGGCCAAGCCCTACACTGAGCCAGCAGCCAAAAGCTTTGCCTGACCCCACTCAGCACAAAGCCCAAAGCCTGCACGCATGCCTGAAGCCTAAGGCCAAACTTGCTCTGGCGCAGCCCCTAAGCACCCAGCCTTCTTGTAAGCCCAGCTGGAAGGGCTTGGGGGCCTGGGAGGCAGAAGAAGAGCAGGGCAGGTGGGGTGTTGGAGTGCAGGGGCGTGGAGCTGAGGGGACAGGGCAGAGGCAGGCAAGAGGCAGGTGGCGGTGAAGGTGTGAGGGCTGCGCTGTAGATTGTGAGGTCACTTGTGCTGCAGCAATGTGATTGGTGAGGAGCAGGAGGCAGGCATTGTGAGGTGCTCCTGGGAAAATGAAGGGCACGGCAGGAGGGCCGCAGGTGGCTGGGGTGGCAGAGGCAGAGGCAGGCTGGAGGGAGAGCGCTTGGGTGCTGATGAGGAGGTGCTCTGTGTTGCCTCAGCGAAGCACGCAGGAGCTGGAGGCAGGCGCGGGAGGACAGGAAGGGCTGCCAGGTGGCAGCCAGGAGAGAGGACCTGTTTTGGGCAGGTAAGGGGCCTTCCTGCACTCTTGCTGCAGCTGGGACAGGGTCCGGGAGAGCCCGGGTGGGAGGCCCCCACCCCATGCCTAAGCACTACCCTGAAGCCCTACCCTTCTGCCTTGCCTCCTTGCCCTTCTCCATTGGCCAAGGCCACACCCAAAGTGCTCTGCTGAAGCCTCAGTCTCTGCCCCCCTCCCCAAACTCGGACCCTGTGCCTGAAGCTGATCCCTAACCCTCATTGCTTGCCTTGAGGTGCAGGACTGGGCTGGAGCCCCCACCCTCACTGCAACCCACAGCCCTCTGCCAAAACTCTAGCCCCTACCCCAATCCCTGAGCACCAGCCCCAAGCCCAACCCTGAGCCAGCACCCAAAAGCTTTCCCTCATCCCACCAGGCATAAGGCCCAAAGCCTGCATGCATGCCTGAAGCTGCTCCCTGGCAGCCCCTGAGCAGCCAGCCTTCTTGTAAGCCGAGCTGGCAGGGGTGTGTGGCCTGGGCGGCAGAGGAAGGTTTTGGAGGGCTGGAAGCAGAGGCAGGTTGGAGGGGCAGTGCTTGGGTGCTGATGAGCAGGTGCTCTGTGTTGCCTCAGCGCAGCATGCAGGAGCTGGAGGCAGGCGCAGGAGGACAGGAAGGGCTGCCAGGTGGCAGCCAGGAGAGAGGCCATGTTGTGGGGAGGTAAGGGGCCTTGAGGTAGTGGTTCTGCAGCTGGGACAGCACCTGGCAGAGCCCCTCCGGGAGGCCCCCACCCCATGCCTAAGCACTGAGCTGAAGCCCTACCCTTGCACCTTGCTGCCTTGGCGTCCTAAATTCGCCAAGGCCAAACCCCAAGGGCTACACTGAAGCCTCCGTCTGCCCGCTTCCCCAAACTCGGACCCTGTGCCTGAAGCTAATCCCAAGGCCTCATCGCTCGCCTTGGGGTGCTGCACCGGGCTGCAGCCCTCACCCCCACTCCAACCCACAGCCCTCTGCCAAAGCTCTAGCCCCTACCGCAAACCCTGAGCACCAAGGCCAAGCCCTACACTGAGCCAGCAGCCAAAAGCTTTGCCTGACCCCACTCAGCACAAAGCCCAAAGCCTGCACGCATGCCTGAAGCCTAAGGCCAAACTTGCTCTGGCGCAGCCCCTAAGCACCCAGCCTTCTTGTAAGCCGAGCTGGAAGGGCTTGGGGGCCTGGGAGGCAGAAGAAGAGCAGGGCAGGTGGGGTGTTGGAGTGCAGGGGCGTGGAGCTGAGGGGAGAGGGCAGAGGCAGGCAAGAGGCAGGTGGCGGTGAAGGTGTGAGGGCTGCGCTGTAGATTGTGAGGTCACTTGTGCTGCAGCAATGTGATTGGTGAGGAGCAGGAGGCAGGCATTGTGAGGTGCTCCTGGGAAAATGAAGGCCATGGCAGGAGGGCCGCAGGTGGCTGGGGTGGCAGAGGCAGAGGCAGGCTGGAGGGAGAGCGCTTGGGTGCTGATGAGGAGGTGCTCTGTGTTGCCTCAGCGAAGCACGCAGGAGCTGGAGGCAGGCGCGGGAGGACAGGAAGGGCTGCCAGGTGGCAGCCAGGAGAGAGGACCTGTTTTGGGCAGGTAAGGGGCCTTCCTGCACTCTTGCTGCAGCTGGGACAGGGTCCGGGAGAGCCCGGGTGGGAGGCCCCCACCCCATGCCTAAGCACTACCCTGAAGCCCTACCCTTCTGCCTTGCCTCCTTGCCCTTCTCCATTGGCCAAGGCCACACCCAAAGTGCTCTGCTGAAGCCTCAGTCTCTGCCCCCCTCCCCAAACTCGGACCCTGTGCCTGAAGCTGATCCCTAACCCTCATTGCTTGCCTTGAGGTGCAGGACTGGGCTGGAGCCCCCACCCTCACTGCAACCCACAGCCCTCTGCCAAAACTCTAGCCCCTACCCCAATCCCTGAGCAGCAGCCCCAAGCCCAACCCTGAGCCAGCACCCAAAAGCTTTCCCTTATCCCACCAGGCATAAGGCCCAAAGCCTGCATGCATGCCTGAAGCTGCTCCCTGGCAGCCCCTAAGCAGCCAGCCTTCTTGTAAGCCGAGCTGGCAGGGGTGTGTGGCCTGGGCGGCAGAGGAAGGTTTTGGAGGGCTGGAAGCAGAGGCAGGTTGGAGGGGCAGTGCTTGGGTGCTGATGAGCAGGTGCTCTGTGTTGCCTCAGCGCAGCATGCAGGAGCTGGAGGCAGGCGCAGGAGGACAGGAAGGGCTGCCAGGTGGCAGCCAGGAGAGAGGCCATGTTGTGGGGAGGTAAGGGGCCTTGAGGTAGTGGTTCTGCAGCTGGGACAGCACCTGGCAGAGCCCCTCCGGGAGGCCCCCACCCCATGCCTAAGCACTGAGCTGAAGCCCTACCCTTGCACCTTGCTGCCTTGGCGTCCTAAATTCGCCAAGGCCAAACCCCAAGGGCTACACTGAAGCCTCCGTCTGCCCGCTTCCCCAAACTCGGACCCTGTGCCTGAAGCTAATCCCAAGGCCTCATCGCTCGCCTTGGGGTGCTGCACCGGGCTGCAGCCCTCACCCCCACTCCAACCCACAGCCCTCTGCCAAAGCTCTAGCCCCTACCGCAAACCCTGAGCACCAAGGCCAAGCCCTACACTGAGCCAGCAGCCAAAAGCTTTGCCTGACCCCACTCAGCACAAAGCCCAAAGCCTGCACGCATGCCTGAAGCCTAAGGCCAAACTTGCTCTGGCGCAGCCCCTAAGCACCCAGCCTTCTTGTAAGCCCAGCTGGAAGGGCTTGGGGGCCTGGGAGGCAGAAGAAGAGCAGGGCAGGTGGGGTGTTGGAGTGCAGGGGCGTGGAGCTGAGGGGACAGGGCAGAGGCAGGCAAGAGGCAGGTGGCGGTGAAGGTGTGAGGGCTGCGCTGTAGATTGTGAGGTCACTTGTGCTGCAGCAATGTGATTGGTGAGGAGCAGGAGGCAGGCATTGTGAGGTGCTCCTGGGAAAATGAAGGGCACGGCAGGAGGGCCGCAGGTGGCTGGGGTGGCAGAGGCAGAGGCAGGCTGGAGGGAGAGCGCTTGGGTGCTGATGAGGAGGTGCTCTGTGTTGCCTCAGCGCAGCACGCAGGAGCTGGAGGCAGGCGCGGGAGGACAGGAAGGGCTGCCAGGTGGCAGCCAGGAGAGAGGACCTGTTTTGGGCAGGTAAGGGGCCTTCCTGCACTCTTGCTGCAGCTGGGACAGGGTCCGGGAGAGCCCGGGTGGGAGGCCCCCACCCCATGCCTAAGCACTACCCTGAAGCCCTACCCTTCTGCCTTGCCTCCTTGCCCTTCTCCATTGGCCAAGGCCACACCCAAAGTGCTCTGCTGAAGCCTCAGTCTCTGCCCCCCTCCCCAAACTCGGACCCTGTGCCTGAAGCTGATCCCTAACCCTCATTGCTTGCCTTGAGGTGCAGGACTGGGCTGGAGCCCCCACCCTCACTGCAACCCACAGCCCTCTGCCAAAACTCTAGCCCCTACCCCAATCCCTGAGCACCAGCCCCAAGCCCAACCCTGAGCCAGCACCCAAAAGCTTTCCCTCATCCCACCAGGCATAAGGCCCAAAGCCTGCATGCATGCCTGAAGCTGCTCCCTGGCAGCCCCTAAGCAGCCAGCCTTCTTGTAAGCCCAGCTGGCAGGGGTGTGTGGCCTGGGCGGCAGAGGAAGGTTTTGGAGGGTTGGAAGCGGAGGCAGGTTGGAGGGGCAGTGCTTGGGTGCTGATGAGGAGGTGCTCTGTGTTGCCTCAGCGCAGCATGCAGGAGCTGGAGGCAGGCGCAGGAGGACAGGAAGGGCTGCCAGGTGGCAGCCAGGAGAGAGGCCATGTTGTGGGGAGGTAAGGGGCCTTGAGGTAGTGGTTCTGCAGCTGGGACAGCACCTGGCAGAGCCCCTCCGGGAGGCCCCCACCCCATGCCTAAGCACTGAGCTGAAGCCCTACCCTTGCACCTTGCTGCCTTGGCGTCCTAAATTCGCCAAGGCCAAACCCCAAGGGCTACACTGAAGCCTCCGTCTGCCCGCTTCCCCAAACTCGGACCCTGTGCCTGAAGCTAATCCCAAGGCCTCATCGCTCGCCTTGGGGTGCTGCACCGGGCTGCAGCCCTCACCCCCACTCCAACCCACAGCCCTCTGCCAAAGCTCTAGCCCCTACCGCAAACCCTGAGCACCAAGGCCAAGCCCTACACTGAGCCAGCAGCCAAAAGCTTTGCCTGACCCCACTCAGCACAAAGCCCAAAGCCTGCACGCATGCCTGAAGCCTAAGGCCAAACTTGCTCTGGCGCAGCCCCTAAGCACCCAGCCTTCTTGTAAGCCCAGCTGGAAGGGGTTGGGGGCCTGGGAGGCAGAAGAAGAGCAGGGCAGGTGGGGTGTTGGAGTGCAGGGGCGTGGAGCTGAGGGGAGAGGGCAGAGGCAGGCAAGAGGCAGGTGGCGGTGAAGGTGTGAGGGCTGCGCTGTAGATTGTGAGGTCACTTGTGCTGCAGCAATGTGATTGGTGAGGAGCAGGAGGCAGGCATTGTGAGGTGCTCCTGGGAAAATGAAGGGCACGGCAGGAGGGCCGCAGGTGGCTGGGGTGGCAGAGGCAGAGGCAGGCTGGAGGGAGAGCGCTTGGGTGCTGATGAGGAGGTGCTCTGTGTTGCCTCAGCGAAGCACGCAGGAGCTGGAGGCAGGCGCGGGAGGACAGGAAGGGCTGCCAGGTGGCAGCCAGGAGAGAGAACCTGTTTTGGGCAGGTAAGGGGCCTTCCTGCACTCTTGCTGCAGCTGGGACAGGGTCCGGGAGAGCCCGGGTGGGAGGCCCCCACCCCATGCCTAAGCACTACCCTGAAGCCCTACCCTTCTGCCTTGCCTCCTTGCCCTTCTCCATTGGCCAAGGCCACACCCAAAGTGCTCTGCTGAAGCCTCAGTCTCTGCCCCCCTCCCCAAACTCGGACCCTGTGCCTGAAGCTGATCCCTAACCCTCATTGCTTGCCTTGAGGTGCAGGACTGGGCTGGAGCCCCCACCCTCACTGCAACCCACAGCCCTCTGCCAAAACTCTAGCCCCTACCCCAATCCCTGAGCACCAGCCCCAAGACCAACCCTGAGCCAGCACCCAAAAGCTTTCCCTCATCCCACCAGGCATAAGGCCCAAAGCCTGCATGCATGCCTGAAGCTGCTCCCTGGCAGCCCCTGAGCAGCCAGCCTTCTTGTAAGCCCAGCTGGCAGGGGTGTGTGGCCTGGGCGGCAGAGGAAGGTTTTGGAGGGCTGGAAGCAGAGGCAGGTTGGAGGGGCAGTGCTTGGGTGCTGATGAGCAGGTGCTCTGTGTTGCCTCAGCGCAGCATGCAGGAGCTGGAGGCAGGCGCAGGAGGACAGGAAGGGCTGCCAGGTGGCAGCCAGGAGAGAGGCCATGTTGTGGGGAGGTAAGGGGCCTTGAGGTAGTGGTTCTGCAGCTGGGACAGCACCTGGCAGAGCCCCTCCGGGAGGCCCCCACCCCATGCCTAAGCACTGACCTGAAGCCCTACCCTTGCGCCTTGCTGCCTTGGCGTCCTAAATTCGCCAAGGCCAAACCCCAAGGGCTACACTGAAGCCTCCGTCTGCCCGCTTCCCCAAACTCGGACCCTGTGCCTGAAGCTAATCCCAAGGCCTCATCGCTCGCCTTGGGGTGCTGCACCGGGCTGCAGCCCTCACCCCCACTCCAACCCACAGCCCTCTGCCAAAGCTCTAGCCCCTACCGCAAACCCTGAGCACCAAGGCCAAGCCCTACACTGAGCCAGCAGCCAAAAGCTTTGCCTGACCCCACTCAGCACAAAGCCCAAAGCCTGCACGCATGCCTGAAGCCTAAGGCCAAACTTGCTCTGGCGCAGCCCCTAAGCACCCAGCCTTCTTGTAAGCCCAGCTGGAAGGGCTTGGGGGCCTGGGAGGCAGAAGAAGAGCAGGGCAGGTGGGGTGTTGGAGTGCAGGGGCATGGAGCTGAGGGGAGAGGGCAGAGGCAGGCAAGAGGCAGGTGGCGGTGAAGGTGTGAGGGCTGCGCTGTAGATTGTGAGGTCACTTGTGCTGCAGCAATGTGATTGGTGAGGAGCAGGAGGCAGGCATTGTGAGGTGCTCCTGGGAAAATGAAGGGCACGGCAGGAGGGCCGCAGGTGGCTGGGGTGGCAGAGGCAGAGGCAGGCTGGAGGGAGAGCGCTTGGGTGCCGATGAGGAGGTGCTCTGTGTTGCCTCAGCGAAGCATGCAGGAGCTGGAGGCAGGCGCGGGAGGACAGGAAGGGCTGCCAGGTGGCAGCCAGGAGAGAGGCCATGTTGTGGGGAGGTAAGGGGCCTTGAGGTAGTGGTTCTGCAGCTGGGACAGCACCTGGCAGAGCCCCTCCGGGAGGCCCCCACCCCATGCCTAAGCACTGAGCTGAAGCCCTACCCTTGCACCTTGCTGCCTTGGCGTCCTAAATTCGCCAAGGCCAAACCCCAAGGGCTACACTGAAGCCTCCATCTGCCCGCTTCCCCAAACTCGGACCCTGTGCCTGAAGCTAATCCCAAGGCCTCATCGCTCGCCTTGGGGTGCTGCACCGGGCTGCAGCCCTCACCCCCACTCCAACCCACAGCCCTCTGCCAAAGCTCTAGCCCCTACCGCAAACCCTGAGCACCAAGGCCAAGCCCTACACTGAGCCAGCAGCCAAAAGCTTTGCCTGACCCCACTCAGCACAAAGCCCAAAGCCTGCACGCATGCCTGAAGCCTAAGGCCAAACTTGCTCTGGCGCAGCCCCTAAGCACCCAGCCTTCTTGTAAGCCGAGCTGGAAGGGGTTGGGGGCCTGGGAGGCAGAAGAAGAGCAGGGCAGGTGGGGTGTTGGAGTGCAGGGGCGTGGAGCTGAGGGGAGAGGGCAGAGGCAGGCAAGAGGCAGGTGGCGGTGAAGGTGTGAGGGCTGCGCTGTAGATTGTGAGGTCACTTGTGCTGCAGCAATGTGATTGGTGAGGAGCAGGAGGCAGGCATTGTGAGGTGCTCCTGGGAAAATGAAGGGCACGGCAGGAGGGCCGCAGGTGGCTGGGGTGGCAGAGGCAGAGGCAGGCTGGAGGGAGAGCGCTTGGGTGCCGATGAGGAGGTGCTCTGTGTTGCCTCAGCGAAGCACGCAGGAGCTGGAGGCAGGCGCGGGAGGACAGGAAGGGCTGCCAGGTGGCAGCCAGGAGAGAGGACCTGTTTTGGGCAGGTGAGGGGCCTTCCTGCACTCTTGCTGCAGCTGGGACAGGGTCCGGGAGAGCCCGGGTGGGAGGCCCCCACCCCATGCCTAAGCACTACCCTGAAGCCCTACCCTTCTGCCTTGCCTCCTTGCCCTTCTCCATTGGCCAAGGCCACACCCAAAGTGCTCTGCTGAAGCCTCAGTCTCTGCCCCCCTCCCCAAACTCGGACCCTGTGCCTGAAGCTGATCCCTAACCCTCATTGCTTGCCTTGAGGTGCAGGACTGGGCTGGAGCCCCCACCCTCACTGCAACCCACAGCCCTCTGCCAAAACTCTAGCCCCTACCCCAATCCCTGAGCACCAGCCCCAAGCCCAACCCTGAGCCAGCACCCAAAAGCTTTCCCTCATCCCACCAGGCATAAGGCCCAAAGCCTGCATGCATGCCTGAAGCTGCTCCCTGGCAGCCCCTAAGCAGCCAGCCTTCTTGTAAGCCGAGCTGGCAGGGGTGTGTGGCCTGGGCGGCAGAGGAAGGTTTTGGAGGGCTGGAAGCAGAGGCAGGTTGGAGGGGCAGTGCTTGGGTGCTGATGAGCAGGTGCTCTGTGTTGCCTCAGCGCAGCATGCAGGAGCTGGAGGCAGGCGCAGGAGGACAGGAAGGGCTGCCAGGTGGCAGCCAGGAGAGAGGCCATGTTGTGGGGAGGTAAGGGGCCTTGAGGTAGTGGTTCTGCAGCTGGGACAGCACCTGGCAGAGCCCCTCCGGGAGGCCCCCACCCCATGCCTAAGCACTGACCTGAAGCCCTACCCTTGCACCTTGCTGCCTTGGCGTCCTAAATTCGCCAAGGCCAAACCCCAAGGGCTACACTGAAGCCTCCGTCTGCCCGCTTCCCCAAACTCGGACCCTGTGCCTGAAGCTAATCCCAAGGCCTCATCGCTCGCCTTGGGGTGCTGCACCGGGCTGCAGCCCTCACCCCCACTCCAACCCACAGCCCTCTGCCAAAGCTCTAGCCCCTACCGCAAACCCTGAGCACCAAGGCCAAGCCCTACACTGAGCCAGCAGCCAAAAGCTTTGCCTGACCCCACTCAGCACAAAGCCCAAAGCCTGCACGCATGCCTGAAGCCTAAGGCCAAACTTGCTCTGGCGCAGCCCCTAAGCACCCAGCCTTCTTGTAAGCCCAGCTGGAAGGGCTTGGGGGCCTGGGAGGCAGAAGAAGAGCAGGGCAGGTGGGGTGTTGGAGTGCAGGGGCGTGGAGCTGAGGGGAGAGGGCAGAGGCAGGCAAGAGGCAGGTGGCGGTGAAGGTGTGAGGGCTGCGCTGTAGATTGTGAGGTCACTTGTGCTGCAGCAATGTGATTGGTGAGGAGCAGGAGGCAGGCATTGTGAGGTGCTCCTGGGAAAATGAAGGGCACGGCAGGAGGGCCGCAGGTGGCTGGGGTGGCAGAGGCAGAGGCAGGCTGGAGGGAGAGCGCTTGGGTGCCGATGAGGAGGTGCTCTGTGTTGCCTCAGCGAAGCATGCAGGAGCTGGAGGCAGGCGCGGGAGGACAGGAAGGGCTGCCAGGTGGCAGCCAGGAGAGAGGCCATGTTGTGGGGAGGTAAGGGGCCTTGAGGTAGTGGTTCTGCAGCTGGGACAGCACCTGGCAGAGCCCCTCCGGGAGGCCCCCACCCCATGCCTAAGCACTGACCTGAAGCCCTACCCTTGCACCTTGCTGCCTTGGCGTCCTAAATTCGCCAAGGCCAAACCCCAAGGGCTACACTGAAGCCTCCATCTGCCCGCTTCCCCAAACTCGGACCCTGTGCCTGAAGCTAATCCCAAGGCCTCATCGCTCGCCTTGGGGTGCTGCACCGGGCTGCAGCCCTCACCCCCACTCCAACCCACAGCCCTCTGCCAAAGCTCTAGCCCCTACCGCAAACCCTGAGCACCAAGGCCAAGCCCTACACTGAGCCAGCAGCCAAAAGCTTTGCCTGACCCCACTCAGCACAAAGCCCAAAGCCTGCACGCATGCCTGAAGCCTAAGGCCAAACTTGCTCTGGCGCAGCCCCTAAGCACCCAGCCTTCTTGTAAGCCGAGCTGGAAGGGCTTGGGGGCCTGGGAGGCAGAAGAAGAGCAGGGCAGGTGGGGTGTTGGAGTGCAGGGGCGTGGAGCTGAGGGGAGAGGGCAGAGGCAGGCAAGAGGCAGGTGGCGGTGAAGGTGTGAGGGCTGCGCTGTAGATTGTGAGGTCACTTGTGCTGCAGCAATGTGATTGGTGAGGAGCAGGAGGCAGGCATTGTGAGGTGCTCCTGGGAAAATGAAGGGCACGGCAGGAGGGCCGCAGGTGGCTGGGGTGGCAGAGGCAGAGGCAGGCTGGAGGGAGAGCGCTTGGGTGCCGATGAGGAGGTGCTCTGTGTTGCCTCAGCGAAGCACGCAGGAGCTGGAGGCAGGCGCGGGAGGACAGGAAGGGCTGCCAGGTGGCAGCCAGGAGAGAGGACCTGTTTTGGGCAGGTGAGGGGCCTTCCTGCACTCTTGCTGCAGCTGGGACAGGGTCCGGGAGAGCCCGGGTGGGAGGCCCCCACCCCATGCCTAAGCACTACCCTGAAGCCCTACCCTTCTGCCTTGCCTCCTTGCCCTTCTCCATTGGCCAAGGCCACACCCAAAGTGCTCTGCTGAAGCCTCAGTCTCTGCCCCCCTCCCCAAACTCGGACCCTGTGCCTGAAGCTGATCCCTAACCCTCATTGCTTGCCTTGAGGTGCAGGACTGGGCTGGAGCCCCCACCCTCACTGCAACCCACAGCCCTCTGCCAAAACTCTAGCCCCTACCCCAATCCCTGAGCACCAGCCCCAAGCCCAACCCTGAGCCAGCACCCAAAAGCTTTCCCTCATCCCACCAGGCATAAGGCCCAAAGCCTGCATGCATGCCTGAAGCTGCTCCCTGGCAGCCCCTAAGCAGCCAGCCTTCTTGTAAGCCGAGCTGGCAGGGGTGTGTGGCCTGGGCGGCAGAGGAAGGTTTTGGAGGGCTGGAAGCAGAGACAGGTTGGAGGGGCAGTGCTTGGGTGCTGATGAGCAGGTGCTCTGTGTTGCCTCAGCGCAGCATGCAGGAGCTGGAGGCAGGCGCAGGAGGACAGGAAGGGCTGCCAGGTGGCAGCCAGGAGAGAGGCCATGTTGTGGGGAGGTAAGGGGCCTTGAGGTAGTGGTTCTGCAGCTGGGACAGCACCTGGCAGAGCCCCTCCGGGAGGCCCCCACCCCATGCCTAAGCACTGACCTGAAGCCCTACCCTTGCACCTTGCTGCCTTGGCGTCCTAAATTCGCCAAGGCCAAACCCCAAGGGCTACACTGAAGCCTCCGTCTGCCCGCTTCCCCAAACTCGGACCCTGTGCCTGAAGCTAATCCCAAGGCCTCATTGCTCGCCTTGGGGTGCTGCACCGGGCTGCAGCCCTCACCCCCACTCCAACCCACAGCCCTCTGCCAAAGCTCTAGCCCCTACCGCAAACCCTGAGCACCAAGGCCAAGCCCTACACTGAGCCAGCAGCCAAAAGCTTTGCCTGACCCCACTCAGCACAAAGCCCAAAGCCTGCACGCATGCCTGAAGCCTAAGGCCAAACTTGCTCTGGCGCAGCCCCTAAGCACCCAGCCTTCTTGTAAGGCGAGCTGGAAGGGCTTGGGGGCCTGGGAGGCAGAAGAAGAGCAGGGCAGGTGGGGTGTTGGAGTGCAGGGGCGTGGAGCTGAGGGGAGAGGGCAGAGGCAGGCAAGAGGCAGGTGGCAGTGAAGGTGTGAGGGCTGCGCTGTAGATTGTGAGGTCACTTGTGCTGCAGCAATGTGATTGGTGAGGAGCAGGAGGCGGGCATTGTGAGGTGCTCCTGGGAAAATGAAGGGCACGGCAGGAGGGCCGCAGGTGGCTGGGGTGGCAGAGGCAGAGGCAGGCTGGAGGGAGAGCGCTTGGGTGCCGATGAGGAGGTGCTCTGTGTTGCCTCAGCGAAGCACGCAGGAGCTGGAGGCAGGCGCGGGAGGACAGGAAGGGCTGCCAGGTGGCAGCCAGGAGAGAGAACCTGTTTTGGGCAGGTAAGGGGCCTTCCTGCACTCTTGCTGCAGCTGGGACAGGGTCCGGGAGAGCCCGGGTGGGAGGCCCCCACCCCATGCCTAAGCACTACCCTGAAGCCCTACCCTTCTGCCTTGCCTCCTTGCCCTTCTCCATTGGCCAAGGCCACACCCAAAGTGCTCTGCTGAAGCCTCAGTCTCTGCCCCCCTCCCCAAACTCGGACCCTGTGCCTGAAGCTGATCCCTAACCCTCATTGCTTGCCTTGAGGTGCAGGACTGGGCTGGAGCCCCCACCCTCACTGCAACCCACAGCCCTCTGCCAAAACTCTAGCCCCTACCCCAATCCCTGAGCACCAGCCCCAAGCCCAACCCTGAGCCAGCACCCAAAAGCTTTCCCTCATCCCACCAGGCATAAGGCCCAAAGCCTGCATGCATGCCTGAAGCCTCAGCCTGAAGCTGCTCCCTGGCAGCCCCTAAGCAGCCAGCCTTCTTGTAAGCCCAGCTGGCAGGGGTGTGTGGCCTGGGCGGCAGAGGAAGGTTTTGGAGGGCTGGAAGCAGAGACAGGTTGGAGGGGCAGTGCTTGGGTGCTGATGAGCAGGTGCTCTGTGTTGCCTCAGCGCAGCATGCAGGAGCTGGAGGCAGGCGCAGGAGGACAGGAAGGGCTGCCAGGTGGCAGCCAGGAGAGAGGCCATGTTGTGGGGAGGTAAGGGGCCTTGAGGTAGTGGTTCTGCAGCTGGGACAGCACCTGGCAGAGCCCCTCCGGGAGGCCCCCACCCCATGCCTAAGCACTGAGCTGAAGCCCTACCCTTGCACCTTGCTGCCTTGGCGTCCTAAATTCGCCAAGGCCAAACCCCAAGGGCTACACTGAAGCCTCCGTCTGCCCGCTTCCCCAAACTCGGACCCTGTGCCTGAAGCTAATCCCAAGGCCTCATCGCTCGCCTTGGGGTGCTGCACCGGGCTGCAGCCCTCACCCCCACTCCAACCCACAGCCCTCTGCCAAAGCTCTAGCCCCTACCGCAAACCCTGAGCACCAAGGCCAAGCCCTACACTGAGCCAGCAGCCAAAAGCTTTGCCTGACCCCACTCAGCACAAAACCCAAAGCCTGCACGCATGCCTGAAGCCTAAGGCCAAACTTGCTCTGGCGCAGCCCCTAAGCACCCAGCCTTCTTGTAAGGCGAGCTGGAAGGGCTTGGGGGCCTGGGAGGCAGAAGAAGAGCAGGGCAGGTGGGGTGTTGGAGTGCAGGGGCATGGAGCTGAGGGGAGAGGGCAGAGGCAGGCAAGAGGCAGGTGGCGGTGAAGGTGTGAGGGCTGCGCTGTAGATTGTGAGGTCACTTGTGCTGCAGCAATGTGATTGGTGAGGAGCAGGAGGCAGGCATTGTGAGGTGCTCCTGGGAAAATGAAGGGCACGGCAGGAGGGCCGCAGGTGGCTGGGGTGGCAGAGGCAGAGGCAGGCTGGAGGGAGAGCGCTTGGGTGCCGATGAGGAGGTGCTCTGTGTTGCCTCAGCGAAGCACGCAGGAGCTGGAGGCAGGCGCGGGAGGACAGGAAGGGCTGCCAGGTGGCAGCCAGGAGAGAGGACCTGTTTTGGGCAGGTAAGGGGCCTTCCTGCACTCTTGCTGCAGCTGGGACAGGGTCCGGGAGAGCCCGGGTGGGAGGCCCCCACCCCATGCCTAAGCACTACCCTGAAGCCCTACCCTTCTGCCTTGCCTCCTTGCCCTTCTCCATTGGCCAAGGCCACACCCAAAGTGCTCTGCTGAAGCCTCAGTCTCTGCCCCCCTCCCCAAACTCGGACCCTGTGCCTGAAGCTGATCCCTAACCCTCATTGCTTGCCTTGAGGTGCAGGACTGGGCTGGAGCCCCCACCCTCACTGCAACCCACAGCCCTCTGCCAAAACTCTAGCCCCTACCCCAATCCCTGAGCACCAGCCCCAAGCCCAACCCTGAGCCAGCACCCAAAAGCTTTCCCTCATCCCACCAGGCATAAGGCCCAAAGCCTGCATGCATGCCTGAAGCTGCTCCCTGGCAGCCCCTAAGCAGCCAGCCTTCTTGTAAGCCCAGCTGGCAGGGGTGTGTGGCCTGGGCGGCAGAGGAAGGTTTTGGAGGGCTGGAAGCAGAGACAGGTTGGAGGGGCAGTGCTTGGGTGCTGATGAGCAGGTGCTCTGTGTTGCCTCAGCGCAGCATGCAGGAGCTGGAGGCAGGCGCAGGAGGACAGGAAGGGCTGCCAGGTGGCAGCCAGGAGAGAGGCCATGTTGTGGGGAGGTAAGGGGCCTTGAGGTAGTGGTTCTGCAGCTGGGACAGCACCTGGCAGAGCCCCTCCGGGAGGCCCCCACCCCATGCCTAAGCACTGAGCTGAAGCCCTACCCTTGCACCTTGCTGCCTTGGCGTCCTAAATTCGCCAAGGCCAAACCCCAAGGGCTACACTGAAGCCTCCGTCTGCCCGCTTCCCCAAACTCGGACCCTGTGCCTGAAGCTAATCCCAAGGCCTCATCGCTCGCCTTGGGGTGCTGCACCGGGCTGCAGCCCTCACCCCCACTCCAACCCACAGCCCTCTGCCAAAGCTCTAGCCCCTACCGCAAACCCTGAGCACCAAGGCCAAGCCCTACACTGAGCCAGCAGCCAAAAGCTTTGCCTGACCCCACTCAGCACAAAGCCCAAAGCCTGCACGCATGCCTGAAGCCTAAGGCCAAACTTGCTCTGGCGCAGCCCCTAAGCACCCAGCCTTCTTGTAAGGCGAGCTGGAAGGGCTTGGGGGCCTGGGAGGCAGAAGAAGAGCAGGGCAGGTGGGGTGTTGGAGTGCAGGGGCGTGGAGCTGAGGGGAGAGGGCAGAGGCAGGCAAGAGGCAGGTGGCGGTGAAGGTGTGAGGGCTGCGCTGTAGATTGTGAGGTCACTTGTGCTGCAGCAATGTGATTGGTGAGGAGCAGGAGGCAGGCATTGTGAGGTGCTCCTGGGAAAATGAAGGCCATGGCAGGAGGGCCGCAGGTGGCTGGGGTGGCAGAGGCAGAGGCAGGCTGGAGGGAGAGCGCTTGGGTGCCGATGAGGAGGTGCTCTGTGTTGCCTCAGCGAAGCACGCAGGAGCTGGAGGCAGGCGCGGGAGGACAGGAAGGGCTGCCAGGTGGCAGCCAGGAGAGAGGACCTGTTTTGGGCAGGTAAGGGGCCTTCCTGCACTCTTGCTGCAGCTGGGACAGGGTCCGGGAGAGCCCGGGTGGGAGGCCCCCACCCCATGCCTAAGCACTACCCTGAAGCCCTACCCTTCTGCCTTGCCTCCTTGCCCTTCTCCATTGGCCAAGGCCACACCCAAAGTGCTCTGCTGAAGCCTCAGTCTCTGCCCCCCTCCCCAAACTCGGACCCTGTGCCTGAAGCTGATCCCTAACCCTCATTGCTTGCCTTGAGGTGCAGGACTGGGCTGGAGCCCCCACCCTCACTGCAACCCACAGCCCTCTGCCAAAACTCTAGCCCCTACCCCAATCCCTGAGCACCAGCCCCAAGCCCAACCCTGAGCCAGCACCCAAAAGCTTTCCCTCATCCCACCAGGCATAAGGCCCAAAGCCTGCATGCATGCCTGAAGCTGCTCCCTGGCAGCCCCTAAGCAGCCAGCCTTCTTGTAAGCCCAGCTGGCAGGGGTGTGTGGCCTGGGCGGCAGAGGAAGGTTTTGGAGGGTTGGAAGCGGAGGCAGGTTGGAGGGGCAGTGCTTGGGTGCTGATGAGCAGGTGCTCTGTGTTGCCTCAGCGCAGCATGCAGGAGCTGGAGGCAGGCGCAGGAGGACAGGAAGGGCTGCCAGGTGGCAGCCAGGAGAGAGGCCATGTTGTGGGGAGGTAAGGGGCCTTGAGGTAGTGGTTCTGCAGCTGGGACAGCACCTGGCAGAGCCCCTCCGGGAGGCCCCCACCCCATGCCTAAGCACTGAGCTGAAGCCCTACCCTTGCACCTTGCTGCCTTGGCGTCCTAAATTCGCCAAGGCCAAACCCCAAGGGCTACACTGAAGCCTCCGTCTGCCCGCTTCCCCAAACTCGGACCCTGTGCCTGAAGCTAATCCCAAGGCCTCATCGCTCGCCTTGGGGTGCTGCACCGGGCTGCAGCCCTCACCCCCACTCCAACCCACAGCCCTCTGCCAAAGCTCTAGCCCCTACCGCAAACCCTGAGCACCAAGGCCAAGCCCTACACTGAGCCAGCAGCCAAAAGCTTTGCCTGACCCCACTCAGCACAAAGCCCAAAGCCTGCACGCATGCCTGAAGCCTAAGGCCAAACTTGCTCTGGCGCAGCCCCTAAGCACCCAGCCTTCTTGTAAGGCGAGCTGGAAGGGCTTGGGGGCCTGGGAGGCAGAAGAAGAGCAGGGCAGGTGGGGTGTTGGAGTGCAGGGGCGTGGAGCTGAGGGGAGAGGGCAGAGGCAGGCAAGAGGCAGGTGGCGGTGAAGGTGTGAGGGCTGCGCTGTAGATTGTGAGGTCACTTGTGCTGCAGCAATGTGATTGGTGAGGAGCAGGAGGCAGGCATTGTGAGGTGCTCCTGGGAAAATGAAGGCCATGGCAGGAGGGCCGCAGGTGGCTGGGGTGGCAGAGGCAGAGGCAGGCTGGAGGGAGAGCGCTTGGGTGCTGATGAGGAGGTGCTCTGTGTTGCCTCAGCGAAGCACGCAGGAGCTGGAGGCAGGCGCGGGAGGACAGGAAGGGCTGCCAGGTGGCAGCCAGGAGAGAGGACCTGTTTTGGGCAGGTAAGGGGCCTTCCTGCACTCTTGCTGCAGCTGGGACAGGGTCCGGGAGAGCCCGGGTGGGAGGCCCCCACCCCATGCCTAAGCACTACCCTGAAGCCCTACCCTTCTGCCTTGCCTCCTTGCCCTTCTCCATTGGCCAAGGCCACACCCAAAGTGCTCTGCTGAAGCCTCAGTCTCTGCCCCCCTCCCCAAACTCGGACCCTGTGCCTGAAGCTGATCCCTAACCCTCATTGCTTGCCTTGAGGTGCAGGACTGGGCTGGAGCCCCCACCCTCACTGCAACCCACAGCCCTCTGCCAAAACTCTAGCCCCTACCCCAATCCCTGAGCACCAGCCCCAAGCCCAACCCTGAGCCAGCACCCAAAAGCTTTCCCTCATCCCACCAGGCATAAGGCCCAAAGCCTGCATGCATGCCTGAAGCTGCTCCCTGGCAGCCCCTAAGCAGCCAGCCTTCTTGTAAGCCCAGCTGGCAGGGGTGTGTGGCCTGGGCGGCAGAGGAAGGTTTTGGAGGGCTGGAAGCAGAGACAGGTTGGAGGGGCAGTGCTTGGGTGCTGATGAGCAGGTGCTCTGTGTTGCCTCAGCGCAGCATGCAGGAGCTGGAGGCAGGCGCGGGAGGACAGGAAGGGCTGCCAGGTGGCAGCCAGGAGAGAGGCCATGTTGTGGGGAGGTAAGGGGCCTTGAGGTAGTGGTTCTGCAGCTGGGACAGCACCTGGCAGAGCCCCTCCGGGAGGCCCCCACCCCATGCCTAAGCACTGAGCTGAAGCCCTACCCTTGCACCTTGCTGCCTTGGCGTCCTAAATTCGCCAAGGCCAAACCCCAAGGGCTACACTGAAGCCTCCGTCTGCCCGCTTCCCCAAACTCGGACCCTGTGCCTGAAGCTAATCCCAAGGCCTCATCGCTCGCCTTGGGGTGCTGCACCGGGCTGCAGCCCTCACCCCCACTCCAACCCACAGCCCTCTGCCAAAGCTCTAGCCCCTACCACAAACCCTGAGCACCAAGGCCAAGCCCTACACTGAGCCAGCAGCCAAAAGCTTTGCCTGACCCCACTCAGCACAAAGCCCAAAGCCTGCACGCATGCCTGAAGCCTAAGGCCAAACTTGCTCTGGCGCAGCCCCTAAGCACCCAGCCTTCTTGTAAGGCGAGCTGGAAGGGCTTGGGGGCCTGGGAGGCAGAAGAAGAGCAGGGCAGGTGGGGTGTTGGAGTGCAGGGGCGTGGAGCTGAGGGGAGAGGGCAGAGGCAGGCAAGAGGCAGGTGGCGGTGAAGGTGTGAGGGCTGCGCTGTAGATTGTGAGGTCACTTGTGCTGCAGCAATGTGATTGGTGAGGAGCAGGAGGCAGGCATTGTGAGGTGCTCCTGGGAAAATGAAGGCCATGGCAGGAGGGCCGCAGGTGGCTGGGGTGGCAGAGGCAGAGGCAGGCTGGAGGGAGAGCGCTTGGGTGCTGATGAGGAGGTGCTCTGTGTTGCCTCAGCGAAGCATGCAGGAGCTGGAGGCAGGCGCGGGAGGACAGAAAGGGCTGCCAGGTGGCAGCCAGGAGAGAGGACCTGTTTTGGGCAGGTAAGGGGCCTTCCTGCACTCTTGCTGCAGCTGGGACAGGGTCCGGGAGAGCCCGGGTGGGAGGCCCCCACCCCATGCCTAAGCACTACCCTGAAGCCCTACCCTTCTGCCTTGCCTCCTTGCCCTTCTCCATTGGCCAAGGCCACACCCAAAGTGCTCTGCTGAAGCCTCAGTCTCTGCCCCCCTCCCCAAACTCGGACCCTGTGCCTGAAGCTGAGCCCTAACCCTCATTGCTTGCCTTGAGGTGCAGGACCGGGCTGGAGCCCCCACCCTCACTGCAACCCACAGCCCTCTGCCAAAACTCTAGCCCCTACCCCAATCCCTGAGCACCAGCCCCAAGCCCAACCCTGAGCCAGCACCCAAAAGCTTTCCCTCATCCCACCAGGCATAAGGCCCAAAGCCTGCATGCATGCCTGAAGCTGCTCCCTGGCAGCCCCTAAGCAGCCAGCCTTCTTGTAAGCCGAGCTGGCAGGGGTGTGTGGCCTGGGCGGCAGAGGAAGGTTTTGGAGGGCTGGAAGCAGAGGCAGGTTGGAGGGGCAGTGCTTGGGTGCTGATGAGCAGGTGCTCTGTGTTGCCTCAGCGCAGCATGCAGGAGCTGGAGGCAGGCGCGGGAGGACAGGAAGGGCTGCCAGGTGGCAGCCAGGAGAGAGGCCATGTTGTGGGGAGGTAAGGGGCCTTGAGGTAGTGGTTCTGCAGCTGGGACAGCACCTGGCAGAGCCCCTCCGGGAGGCCCCCACCCCATGCCTAAGCACTGAGCTGAAGCCCTACCCTTGCACCTTGCTGCCTTGGCGTCCTAAATTCGCCAAGGCCAAACCCCAAGGGCTACACTGAAGCCTCCGTCTCTGCCCACTTCCCCAAACTCAGACCCTGTGCCTGAAGCTAATCCCAAGGCCTCATCGCTCGCCTTGGGGTGCTGCACCGGGCTGCAGCCCTCACCCCCACTCCAACCCACAGCCCTCTGCCAAAGCTCTAGCCCCTACCGCAAACCCTGAGCACCAAGGCCAAGCCCTACACTGAGCCAGCCGCCAAAAGCTTTGCCTGACCCCACTCAGCACAAAGCCCAAAGCCTGCACGCATGCCTGAAGCCTAAGGCCAAACTTGCTCTGGCGCAGCCCCTAAGCACCCAGCCTTCTTGTAAGGCGAGCTGGAAGGGCTTGGGGGCCTGGGAGGCAGAAGAAGAGCAGGGCAGGTGGGGTGTTGGAGTGCAGGGGCGTGGAGCTGAGGGGAGAGGGCAGAGGCAGGCAAGAGGCAGGTGGCGGTGAAGGTGTGAGGGCTGCGCTGTAGATTGTGAGGTCACTTGTGCTGCAGCAATGTAATTGGTGAGGAGCAGGAGGCGGGCATTGTGAGGTGCTCCTGGGAAAATGAAGGGCACGGCAGGAGGGCCGCAGGTGGCTGGGGTGGCAGAGGCAGAGGCAGGCTGGAGGGAGAGCGCTTGGGTGCCGATGAGGAGGTGCTCTGTGTTGCCTCAGCGAAGCACGCAGGAGCTGGAGGCAGGCGCGGGAGGACAGGAAGGGCTGCCAGGTGGCAGCCAGGAGAGAGGACCTGTTTTGGGCAGGTAAGGGGCCTTCCTGCACTCTTGCTGCAGCTGGGACAGGGTCCGGGAGAGCCCGGGTGGGAGGCCCCCACCCCATGCCTAAGCACTACCCTGAAGCCCTACCCTTCTGCCTTGCCTCCTTGCCCTTCTCCATTGGCCAAGGCCACACCCAAAGTGCTCTGCTGAAGCCTCAGTCTCTGCCCCCCTCCCCAAACTCGGACCCTGTGCCTGAAGCTGAGCCCTAACCCTCATTGCTTGCCTTGAGGTGCAGGACCGGGCTGGAGCCCCCACCCTCACTGCAACCCACAGCCCTCTGCCAAAACTCTAGCCCCTACCCCAATCCCTGAGCACCAGCCCCAAGCCCAACCCTGAGCCAGCACCCAAAAGCTTTCCCTCATCCCACCAGGCATAAGGCCCAAAGCCTGCATGCATGCCTGAAGCTGCTCCCCGGCAGCCCCTAAGCAGCCAGCCTTCTTGTAAGCCGAGCTGGCAGGGGTGTGTGGCCTGGGCGGCAGAGGAAGTTTTTGGAGGGCTGGAAGCAGAGGCAGGTTGGAGGGGCAGTGCTTGGGTGCTGATGAGCAGGTGCTCTGTGTTGCCTCAGCACAGCATGCAGGAGCTGGAGGCAGGTGCAGGAGGACAAGAAGGGCTGCCAGGTGGCAGCCAGGAGAGAGGCCATGTTGTGGGGAGGTAAGGGGCCTTGAGGTAGTGGTTCTGCAGCTGGGACAGCACCTGGCAGAGCCCCTCCGGGAGGCCCCCACCCCATGCCTAAGCACTGAGCTGAAGCCCTACCCTTGCACCTTGCTGCCTTGGCGTTCTAAATTCGCCAAGGCCAAACCCCAAGGGCTACACTGAAGCCTCCGTCTGCCCGCTTCCCCAAACTCGGACCCTGTGCCTGAAGCTAATCCCAAGGCCTCATCGCTCGCCTTGGGGTGCTGCACCGGGCTGCAGCCCTCACCCCCACTCCAACCCACAGCCCTCTGCCAAAGCTCTAGCCCCTACCGCAAACCCTGAGCACCAAGGCCAAGCCCTACACTGAGCCAGCAGCCAAAAGCTTTGCCTGACCCCACTCAGCACAAAGCCCAAAGCCTGCACGCATGCCTGAAGCCTAAGGCCAAACTTGCTCTGGCGCAGCCCCTAAGCACCCAGCCTTCTTGTAAGCCCAGCTGGAAGGGCTTGGGGGCCTGGGAGGCAGAAGAAGAGCAGGGCAGGTGGGGTGTTGGAGTGCAGGGGCGTGGAGCTGAGGGGAGAGGGCAGAGGCAGGCAAGAGGCAGGTGGCGGTGAAGGTGTGAGGGCTGCGCTGTAGATTGTGAGGTCACTTGTGCTGCAGCAATGTGATTGGTGAGGAGCAGGAGGCGGGCATTGTGAGGTGCTCCTGGGAAAATGAAGGGCACGGCAGGAGGGCCGCAGGTGGCTGGGGTGGCAGAGGCAGAGGCAGGCTGGAGGGAGAGCGCTTGGGTGCCGATGAGGAGGTGCTCTGTGTTGCCTCAGCGAAGCACGCAGGAGCTGGAGGCAGGCGCGGGAGGACAGGAAGGGCTGCCAGGTGGCAGCCAGGAGAGAGGACCTGTTTTGGGCAGGTAAGGGGCCTTCCTGCACTCTTGCTGCAGCTGGGACAGGGTCCGGGAGAGCCCGGGTGGGAGGCCCCCACCCCATGCCTAAGCACTACCCTGAAGCCCTACCCTTCTGCCTTGCCTCCTTGCCCTTCTCCATTGGCCAAGGCCACACCCAAAGTGCTCTGCTGAAGCCTCAGTCTCTGCCCCCCTCCCCAAACTCGGACCCTGTGCCTGAAGCTGATCCCTAACCCTCATTGCTTGCCTTGAGGTGCAGGACCGGGCTGGAGCCCCCACCCTCACTGCAACCCACAGCCCTCTGCCAAAACTCTAGCCCCTACCCCAATCCATGAGCAGCAGCCCCAAGCCCAACCCTGAGCCAGCACCCAAAAGCTTTCCCTCATCCCACCAGGCATAAGGCCCAAAGCCTGCATGCATGCCTGAAGCTGCTCCCTGGCAGCCCCTAAGCAGCCAGCCTTCTTGTAAGCCGAGCTGGCAGGGGTGTGTGGCCTGGGCGGCAGAGGAAGGTTTTGGAGGGCTGGAAGCAGAGGCAGGTTGGAGGGGCAGTGCTTGGGTGCTGATGAGCAGGTGCTCTGTGTTGCCTCAGCGCAGCATGCAGGAGCTGGAGGCAGGCGCAGGAGGACAGGAAGGGCTGCCAGGTGGCAGCCAGGAGAGAGGCCATGTTGTGGGGAGGTAAGGGGCCTTGAGGTAGTGGTTCTGCAGCTGGGACAGCACCTGGCAGAGCCCCTCCGGGAGGCCCCCACCCCATGCCTAAGCACTGAGCTGAAGCCCTACCCTTGCACCTTGCTGCCTTGGCGTCCTAAATTCGCCAAGGCCAAACCCCAAGGGCTACACTGAAGCCTCCGTCTCTGCCCACTTCCCCAAACTCAGACCCTGTGCCTGAAGCTAATCCCAAGGCCTCATCGCTCGCCTTGGGGTGCTGCACCGGGCTGCAGCCCTCACCCCCACTCCAACCCACAGCCCTCTGCCAAAGCTCTAGCCCCTACCGCAAACCCTGAGCACCAAGGCCAAGCCCTACACTGAGCCAGCCGCCAAAAGCTTTGCCTGACCCCACTCAGCACAAAGCCCAAAGCCTGCACGCATGCCTGAAGCCTAAGGCCAAACTTGCTCTGGCGCAGCCCCTAAGCACCCAGCCTTCTTGTAAGGCGAGCTGGAAGGGCTTGGGGGCCTGGGAGGCAGAAGAAGAGCAGGGCAGGTGGGGTGTTGGAGTGCAGGGGCGTGGAGCTGAGGGGAGAGGGCAGAGGCAGGCAAGAGGCAGGTGGCGGTGAAGGTGTGAGGGCTGCGCTGTAGATTGTGAGGTCACTTGTGCTGCAGCAATGTGATTGGTGAGGAGCAGGAGGCGGGCATTGTGAGGTGCTCCTGGGAAAATGAAGGGCACGGCAGGAGGGCCGCAGGTGGCTGGGGTGGCAGAGGCAGAGGCAGGCTGGAGGGAGAGCGCTTGGGTGCCGATGAGGAGGTGCTCTGTGTTGCCTCAGCGAAGCACGCAGGAGCTGGAGACAGGCGCGGGAGGACAGGAAGGGCTGCCAGGTGGCAGCCAGGAGAGAGGACCTGTTTTGGGCAGGTAAGGGGCCTTCCTGCACTCTTGCTGCAGCTGGGACAGGGTCCGGGAGAGCCCGGGTGGGAGGCCCCCACCCCATGCCTAAGCACTACCCTGAAGCCCTACCCTTCTGCCTTGCCTCCTTGCCCTTCTCCATTGGCCAAGGCCACACCCAAAGTGCTGAAGTGCTGAAGTGCTGAAGCCTCAGTCTCTGCCCCCCTCCCCAAACTCGGACCCTGTGCCTGAAGCTGATCCCTAACCCTCATTGCTTGCCTTGAGGTGCAGGACTGGGCTGGAGCCCCCACCCTCACTGCAACCCACAGCCCTCTGCCAAAACTCTAGCCCCTACCCCAATCCCTGAGCACCAGCCCCAAGCCCAACCCTGAGCCAGCACCCAAAAGCTTTCCCTCATCCCACCAGGCATAAGGCCCAAAGCCTGCATGCATGCCTGAAGCTGCTCCCTGGCAGCCCCTAAGCAGCCAGCCTTCTTGTAAGCCGAGCTGGCAGGGGTGTGTGGCCTGGGCGGCAGAGGAAGGTTTTGGAGGGCTGGAAGCAGAGGCAGGTTGGAGGGGCAGTGCTTGGGTGCTGATGAGCAGGGGCTCTGTGTTGCCTCAGCGCAGCACGCAGGAGCTGGAGGCAGGCGCGGGAGGACAGGAAGGGCTGCCAGGTGGCAGCCAGGAGAGAGGACCTGTTTTGGGCAGGTAAGGGGCCTTCCTGCACTCTTGCTGCAGCTGGGACAGGGTCCGGGAGAGCCCGGGTGGGAGGCCCCCACCCCATGCCTAAGCACTACCCTGAAGCCCTACCCTTCTGCCTTGCCTCCTTGCCCTTCTCCATTGGCCAAGGCCACACCCAAAGTGCTCTGCTGAAGCCTCAGTCTCTGCCCCCCTCCCCAAACTCGGACCCTGTGCCTGAAGCTGAGCCCTAACCCTCATTGCTTGCCTTGAGGTGCAGGACCGGGCTGGAGCCCCCACCCTCACTGCAACCCACAGCCCTCTGCCAAAACTCTAGCCCCTACCCCAATCCCTGAGCACCAGCCCCAAGCCCAACCCTGAGCCAGCACCCAAAAGCTTTCCCTCATCCCACCAGGCATAAGGCCCAAAGCCTGCATGCATGCCTGAAGCTGCTCCCTGGCAGCCCCTAAGCAGCCAGCCTTCTTGTAAGCCCAGCTGGCAGGGGTGTGTGGCCTGGGCGGCAGAGGAAGGTTTTGGAGGGCTGGAAGCAGAGGCAGGTTGGAGGGGCAGTGCTTGGGTGCTGATGAGCAGGTGCTCTGTGTTGCCTCAGCGCAGCAGGCAGGAGCTGGAGGCAGGCGCAGGAGGACAGGAAGGGCTGCCAGGTGGCAGCCAGGAGAGAGGCCATGTTGTGGGGAGGTAAGGGGCCTTGAGGTAGTGGTTCTGCAGCTGGGACAGCACCTGGCAGAGCCCCTCCGGGAGGCCCCCACCCCATGCCTAAGCACTGACCTGAAGCCCTACCCTTGCACCTTGCTGCCTTGGCGTCCTAAATTCGCCAAGGCCAAACCCCAAGGGCTACACTGAAGCCTCCGTCTCTGCCCACTTCCCCAAACTCAGACCCTGTGCCTGAAGCTAATCCCAAGGCCTCATCGCTCGCCTTGGGGTGCTGCACCGGGCTGCAGCCCTCACCCCCACTCCAACCCACAGCCCTCTGCCAAAGCTCTAGCCCCTACCGCAAACCCTGAGCACCAAGGCCAAGTCCTACACTGAGCCAGCCGCCAAAAGCTTTGCCTGACCCCACTCAGCACAAAGCCCAAAGCCTGCACGCATGCCTGAAGCCTAAGGCCAAACTTGCTCTGGCGCAGCCCCTAAGCACCCAGCCTTCTTGTAAGGCGAGCTGGAAGGGCTTGGGGGCCTGGGAGGCAGAAGAAGAGCAGGGCAGGTGGGGTGTTGGAGTGCAGGGGCGTGGAGCTGAGGGGAGAGGGCAGAGGCAGGCAAGAGGCAGGTGGCGGTGAAGGTGTGAGGGCTGCGCTGTAGATTGTGAGGTCACTTGTGCTGCAGCAATGTGATTGGTGAGGAGCAGGAGGCGGGCATTGTGAGGTGCTCCTGGGAAAATGAAGGGCACGGCAGGAGGGCCGCAGGTGGCTGGGGTGGCAGAGGCAGAGGCAGGCTGGAGGGAGAGCGCTTGGGTGCCGATGAGGAGGTGCTCTGTGTTGCCTCAGCGAAGCACGCAGGAGCTGGAGGCAGGCGCGGGAGGACAGGAAGGGCTGCCAGGTGGCAGCCAGGAGAGAGGACCTGTTTTGGGCAGGTAAGGGGCCTTCCTGCACTCTTGCTGCAGCTGGGACAGGGTCCGGGAGAGCCCGGGTGGGAGGCCCCCACCCCATGCCTAAGCACTACCCTGAAGCCCTACCCTTCTGCCTTGCCTCCTTGCCCTTCTCCATTGGCCAAGGCCACACCCAAAGTGCTCTGCTGAAGCCTCAGTCTCTGCCCCCCTCCCCAAACTCGGACCCTGTGCCTGAAGCTGATCCCTAACCCTCATTGCTTGCCTTGAGGTGCAGGACTGGGCTGGAGCCCCCACCCTCACTGCAACCCACAGCCCTCTGCCAAAACTCTAGCCCCTACCCCAATCCCTGAGCACCAGCCCCAAGCCCAACCCTGAGCCAGCACCCAAAAGCTTTCCCTCATCCCACCAGGCATAAGGCCCAAAGCCTGCATGCATGCCTGAAGCTGCTCCCTGGCAGCCCCTAAGCAGCCAGCCTTCTTGTAAGCCGAGCTGGCAGGGGTGTGTGGCCTGGGCGGCAGAGGAAGGTTTTGGAGGGCTGGAAGCAGAGGCAGGTTGGAGGGGCAGTGCTTGGGTGCTGATGAGCAGGTGCTCTGTGTTGCCTCAGCGCAGCAGGCAGGAGCTGGAGGCAGGCGCAGGAGGACAGGAAGGGCTGCCAGGTGGCAGCCAGGAGAGAGGCCATGTTGTGGGGAGGTAAGGGGCCTTGAGGTAGTGGTTCTGCAGCTGGGACAGCACCTGGCAGAGCCCCTCCGGGAGGCCCCCACCCCATGCCTAAGCACTGAGCTGAAGCCCTACCCTTGCACCTTGCTGCCTTGGCATCCTAAATTCGCCAAGGCCAAACCCCAAGGGCTACACTGAAGCCTCCGTCTGCCCGCTTCCCCAAACTCGGACCCTGTGCCTGAAGCTAATCCCAAGGCCTCATCGCTCGCCTTGGGGTGCTGCACCGGGCTGCAGCCCTCACCCCCACTCCAACCCACAGCCCTCTGCCAAAGCTCTAGCCCCTACCGCAAACCCTGAGCACCAAGGCCAAGCCCTACACTGAGCCAGCAGCCAAAAGCTTTGCCTGACCCCACTCAGCACAAAGCCCAAAGCCTGCACGCATGCCTGAAGCCTAAGGCCAAACTTGCTCTGGCGCAGCCCCTAAGCACCCAGCCTTCTTGTAAGGCGAGCTGAAAGGGCTTGGGGGCCTGGGAGGCAGAAGAAAAGCAGGGCAGGTGGGGTGTTGGAGTGCAGGGGCATGGAGCTGAGGGGAGAGGGCAGAGGCAGGCAAGAGGCAGGTGGCGGTGAAGGTGAGAGGGCTGCGCTGTAGATTGTGAGGTCACTTGTGCTGCAGCAATGTGATTGGTGAGGAGCAGGAGGCAGGCATTGTGAGGTGCTCCTGGGAAAATGAAGGCCATGGCAGGAGGGCCGCAGGTGGCTGGGGTGGCAGAGGCAGAGGCAGGCTGGAGGGAGAGCGCTTGGGTGCTGATGAGGAGGTGCTCTGTGTTGCCTCAGCGAAGCACGCAGGAGCTGGAGGCAGGCGCGGGAGGACAGGAAGGGCTGCCAGGTGGCAGCCAGGAGAGAGGACCTGTTTTGGGCAGGTAAGGGGCCTTCCTGCACTCTTGCTGCAGCTGGGACAGGGTCCGGGAGAGCCCGGGTGGGAGGCCCCCACCCCATGCCTAAGCACTACCCTGAAACCCTACCCTTCTGCCTTGCCTCCTTGCCCTTCTCCATTGGCCAAGGCCACACCCAAAGTGCTCTGCTGAAGCCTCAGTCTCTGCCCCCCTCCCCAAACTCGGACCCTGTGCCTGAAGCTGATCCCTAACCCTCATTGCTTGCCTTGAGGTGCAGGACTGGGCTGGAGCCCCCACCCTCACTGCAACCCACAGCCCTCTGCCAAAACTCTAGCCCCTACCCCAATCCCTGAGCACCAGCCCCAAGACCAACCCTGAGCCAGCACCCAAAAGCTTTCCCTCATCCCACCAGGCATAAGGCCCAAAGCCTGCATGCATGCCTGAAGCTGCTCCCTGGCAGCCCCTAAGCAGCCAGCCTTCTTGTAAGCCCAGCTGGCAGGGGTGTGTGGCCTGGGCGGCAGAGGAAGGTTTTGGAGGGCTGGAAGCAGAGGCAGGTTGGAGGGGCAGTGCTTGGGTGCTGATGAGCAGGTGCTCTGTGTTGCCTCAGCGCAGCATGCAGGAGCTGGAGGCAGGCGCAGGAGGACAGGAAGGGCTGCCAGGTGGCAGCCAGGAGAGAGGCCATGTTGTGGGGAGGTAAGGGGCCTTGAGGTAGTGGTTCTGCAGCTGGGACAGCACCTGGCAGAGCCCCTCCGGGAGGCCCCCACCCCATGCCTAAGCACTGAGCTGAAGCCCTACCCTTGCACCTTGCTGCCTTGGCGTCCTAAATTCGCCAAGGCCAAACCCCAAGGGCTACAGTGAAGCCTCCATCTGCCCGCTTCCCCAAACTCGGACCCTGTGCCTGAAGCTAATCCCAAGGCCTCATCGCTCGCCTTGGGGTGCTGCACCGGGCTGCAGCCCTCACCCCACTCCAACCCACAGCCCTCTGCCAAAGCTCTAGCCCCTACCGCAAACCCTGAGCACCAAGGCCAAGCCCTACACTGAGCCAGCAGCCAAAAGCTTTGCCTGACCCCACTCAGCACAAAGCCCAAAGCCTGCACGCATGCCTGAAGCCTAAGGCCAAACTTGCTCTGGCGCAGCCCCTAAGCACCCAGCCTTCTTGTAAGCCCAGCTGGAAGGGCTTGGGGGCCTGGGAGGCAGAAGAAGAGCAGGGCAGGTGGGGTGTTGGAGTGCAGGGGCGTGGAGCTGAGGGGAGAGGGCAGAGGCAGGCAAGAGGCAGGTGGCAGTGAAGGTGTGAGGGCTGCGCTGTAGATTGTGAGGTCACTTGTGCTGCAGCAATGTGATTGGTGAGGAGCAGGAGGCAGGCATTGTGAGGTGCTCCTGGGAAAATGAAGGGCACGGCAGGAGGGCCGCAGGTGGCTGGGGTGGCAGAGGCAGAGGCAGGCTGGAGGGAGAGCGCTTGGGTGCCGATGAGGAGGTGCTCTGTGTTGCCTCAGCGAAGCACGCAGGAGCTGGAGGCAGGCGCGGGAGGACAGGAAGGGCTGCCAGGTGGCAGCCAGGAGAGAGGACCTGTTTTGGGCAGGTAAGGGGCCTTCCTGCACTCTTGCTGCAGCTGGGACAGGGTCCGGGAGAGCCTGGGTGGGAGGCCCCCACCCCATGCCTAAGCACTACCCTGAAGCCCTACCCTTCTGCCTTGCCTCCTTGCCCTTCTCCATTGGCCAAGGCCACACCCAAAGTGCTCTGCTGAAGCCTCAGTCTCTGCCCCCCTCCCCAAACTCGGACCCTGTGCCTGAAGCTGATCCCTAACCCTCATTGCTTGCCTTGAGGTGCAGGACTGGGCTGGAGCCCCCACCCTCACTGCAACCCACAGCCCTCTGCCAAAACTCTAGCCCCTACCCCAATCCCTGAGCACCAGCCCCAAGCCCAACCCTGAGCCAGCACCCAAAAGCTTTCCCTCATCCCACCAGGCATAAGGCCCAAAGCCTGCATGCATGCCTGAAGCTGCTCCCTGGCAGCCCCTAAGCAGCCAGCCTTCTTGTAAGCCGAGCTGGCAGGGGTGTGTGGCCTGGGCGGCAGAGGAAGGTTTTGGAGGGCTGGAAGCAGAGGCAGGTTGGAGGGGCAGTGCTTGGGTGCTGATGAGCAGGTGCTCTGTGTTGCCTCAGCGCAGCATGCAGGAGCTGGAGGCAGGCGCAGGAGGACAGGAAGGGCTGCCAGGTGGCAGCCAGGAGAGAGGCCATGTTGTGGGGAGGTAAGGGGCCTTGAGGTAGTGGTTCTGCAGCTGGGACAGCACCTGGCAGAGCCCCTCCGGGAGGCCCCCACCCCATGCCTAAGCACTGACCTGAAGCCCTACCCTTGCGCCTTGCTGCCTTGGTGTCCTAAATTCGCCAAGGCCAAACCCCAAGGGCTACACTGAAGCCTCTGTCTCTGCCCGCTTCCCCAAACTCGGACCCTGTGCCTGAAGCTAATCCCAAGGCCTCATCGCTCGCCTTGGGGTGCTGCACCGGGCTGCAGCCCTCACCCCCACTCCAACCCACAGCCCTCTGCCAAAGCTCTAGCCCCTACCGCAAACCCTGAGCACCAAGGCCAAGCCCTACACTGAGCCAGCAGCCAAAAGCTTTGCCTGACCCCACTCAGCACAAAGCCCAAAGCCTGCACGCATGCCTGAAGCCTAAGGCCAAACTTGCTCTGGCGCAACCCCTAAGCACCCAGCCTTCTTGTAAGCCCAGCTGGAAGGGCTTGGGGGCCTGGGAGGCAGAAGAAGAGCAGGGCAGGTGGGGTGTTGGAGTGCAGGGGCGTGGAGCTGAGGGGAGAGGGCAGAGGCAGGCAAGAGGCAGGTGGCGGTGAAGGTGTGAGGGCTGCGCTGTAGATTGTGAGGTCACTTGTGCTGCAGCAATGTGATTGGTGAGGAGCAGGAGGCAGGCATTGTGAGGTGCTCCTGGGAAAATGAAGGGCACGGCAGGAGGGCCGCAGGTGGCTGGGGTGGCAGAGGCAGGCTGGAGGGAGAGCGCTTGGGTGCTGATGAGGAGGTGCTCTGTGTTGCCTCAGCGAAGCACGCAGGAGCTGGAGACAGGCGCGGGGGGACAGGAAGGGCTGCCAGGTGGCAGCCAGGAGAGAGGACCTGTTTTGGGCAGGTAAGGGGCCTTCCTGCACTCTTGCTGCAGCTGGGACAGGGTCCGGGAGAGCCCGGGTGGGAGGCCCCCACCCCATGCCTAAGCACTACCCTGAAGCCCTACCCTTCTGCCTTGCCTCCTTGCCCTTCTCCATTGGCCAAGGCCACACCCAAAGTGCTCTGCTGAAGCCTCAGTCTCTGCCCCCCTCCCCAAACTCGGACCCTGTGCCTGAAGCTGATCCCTAACCCTCATTGCTTGCCTTGAGGTGCAGGACTGGGCTGGAGCCCCCACCCTCACTGCAACCCACAGCCCTCTGCCAAAACTCTAGCCCCTACCCCAATCCCTGAGCACCAGCCCCAAGCCCAACCCTGAGCCAGCACCCAAAAGCTTTCCCTCATCCCACCAGGCATAAGGCCCAAAGCCTGCATGCATGCCTGAAGCTGCTCCCTGGCAGCCCCTAAGCAGCCAGCCTTCTTGTAAGCCCAGCTGGCAGGGGTGTGTGGCCTGGGCGGCGGAGGAAGGTTTTGGAGGGCTGGAAGCAGAGGCAGGTTGGAGGGGCAGTGCTTGGGTGCTGATGAGCAGGTGCTCTGTGTTGCCTCAGCGCAGCATGCAGGAGCTGGAGGCAGGCGCAGGAGGACAGGAAGGGCTGCCAGGTGGCAGCCAGGAGAGAGGCCATGTTGTGGGGAGGTAAGGGGCCTTCAGGTAGTGGTTCTGCAGCTGGGACAGCACCTGGCAGAGCCCCTCCGGGAGGCCCCCACCCCATGCCTAAGCACTGACCTGAAGCCCTACCCTTGCACCTTGCTGCCTTGGCGTCCTAAATTTGCCAAGGCCAAACCCCAAGGGCTACACTGAAGCCTCCGTCTGCCCGCTTCCCCAAACTCGGACCCTGTGCCTGAAGCTAATCCCAAGGCCTCATCGCTCGCCTTGGGGTGCTGCACCGGGCTGCAGCCCTCACCCCCACTCCAACCCACAGCCCTCTGCCAAAGCTCTAGCCCCTACCGCAAACCCTGAGCACCAAGGCCAAGCCCTACACTGAGCCAGCAGCCAAAAGCTTTGCCTGACCCCACTCAGCACAAAGCCCAAAGCCTGCACGCATGCCTGAAGCCTAAGGCCAAACTAGCTCTGTCGCAGCCCCTAAGCACCCAGCCTTCTTGTAAGGCGAGCTGGAAGGGCTTGGGGGCCTGGGAGGCAGAAGAAGAGCAGGGCAGGTGGGGTGTTGGAGTGCAGGGGCGTGGAGCTGAGGGGAGAGGGCAGAGGCAGGCAAGAGGCAGGTGGCGGTGAAGGTGAGAGGGCTGCGCTGTAGATTGTGAGGTCACTTGTGCTGCAGCAATGTGATTGGTGAGGAGCAGGAGGCGGGCATTGTGAGGTGCTCCTGGGAAAATGAAGGGCACGGCAGGAGGGCCGCAGGTGGCTGGGGTGGCAGAGGCAGGCTGGAGGGAGAGCGCTTGGGTGCTGATGAGGAGGTGCTCTGTGTTGCCTCAGCGAAGCACGCAGGAGCTGGAGGCAGGCGCGGGAGGACAGGAAGGGCTGCCAGGTGGCAGCCAGGAGAGAGGACCTGTTTTGGGCAGGTAAGGGGCCTTCCTGCACTCTTGCTGCAGCTGGGACAGGGTCCGGGAGAGCCCGGGTGGGAGGCCCCCACCCCATGCCTAAGCACTACCCTGAAGCCCTACCCTTCTGCCTTGCCTCCTTGCCCTTCTCCATTGGCCAAGGCCACACCCAAAGTGCTCTGCTGAAGCCTCAGTCTCTGCCCCCCTCCCCAAACTCGGACCCTGTGCCTGAAGCTGATCCCTAACCCTCATTGCTTGCCTTGAGGTGCAGGACTGGGCTGGAGCCCCCACCCTCACTGCAACCCACAGCCCTCTGCCAAAACTCTAGCCCCTACCCCAATCCCTGAGCACCAGCCCCAAGCCCAACCCTGAGCCAGCACCCAAAAGCTTTCCCTCATCCCACCAGGCATAAGGCCCAAAGCCTGCATGCATGCCTGAAGCTGCTCCCTGGCAGCCCCTAAGCAGCCAGCCTTCTTGTAAGCCGAGCTGGCAGGGGTGTGTGGCCTGGGTGGCAGAGGAAGGTTTTGGAGGGCTGGAAGCAGAGGCAGGTTGGAGGGGCAGTGCTTGGGTGCTGATGAGCAGGTGCTCTGTGTTGCCTCAGCGCAGCATGCAGGAGCTGGAGGCAGGTGCAGGAGGACAGGAAGGGCTGCCAGGTGGCAGCCAGGAGAGAGGCCATGTTGTGGGGAGGTAAGGGGCCTTGAGGTAGTGGTTCTGCAGCTGGGACAGCACCTGGCAGAGCCCCTCCGGGAGGCCCCCACCCCATGCCTAAGCACTGACCTGAAGCCCTACCCTTGCGCCTTGCTGCCTTGGCGTCCTAAATTCGCCAAGGCCAAACCCCAAGGGCTACACTGAAGCCTCTGTCTCTGCCCGCTTCCCCAAACTCGGACCCTGTGCCTGAAGCTAATCCCAAGGCCTCATCGCTCGCCTTGGGGTGCTGCACCGGGCTGCAGCCCTCACCCCCACTCCAACCCACAGCCCTCTGCCAAAGCTCTAGCCCCTACCGCAAACCCTGAGCACCAAGGCCAAGCCCTACACTGAGCCAGCAGCCAAAAGCTTTGCCTGACCCCACTCAGCACAAAGCCCAAAGCCTGCACGCATGCCTGAAGCCTAAGGCCAAACTTGCTCTGGCGCAACCCCTAAGCACCCAGCCTTCTTGTAAGGCGAGCTGGAAGGGGTTGGGGGCCTGGGAGGCAGAAGAAGAGCAGGGCAGGTGGGGTGTTGGAGTGCAGGGGCGTGGAGCTGAGGGGAGAGGGCAGAGGCAGGCAAGAGGCAGGTGACGGTGAAGGTGAGAGGGCTGCGCTGTAGATTGTGAGGTCACTTGTGCTGCAGCAATGTGATTGGTGAGGAGCAGGAGGCAGGCATTGTGAGGTGCTCCTGGGAAAATGAAGGGCACGGCAGGAGGGCCGCAGGTGGCTGGGGTGGCAGAGGCAGAGGCAGGCTGGAGGGAGAGCGCTTGGGTGCTGATGAGGAGGTGCTCTGTGTTGCCTCAGCGCAGCACGCAGGAGCTGGAGGCAGGCGCGGGAGGACAGGAAGGGCTGCCAGGTGGCAGCCAGGAGAGAGGACCTGTTTTGGGCAGGTAAGGGGCCTTCCTGCACTCTTGCTGCAGCTGGGACAGGGTCCGGGAGAGCCCGGGTGGGAGGCCCCCACCCCATGCCTAAGCACTACCCTGAAGCCCTACCCTTCTGCCTTGCCTCCTTGCCCTTCTCCATTGGCCAAGGCCACACCCAAAGTGCTCTGCTGAAGCCTCAGTCTCTGCCCCCCTCCCCAAACTCGGACCCTGTGCCTGAAGCTGATCCCTAACCCTCATTGCTTGCCTTGAGGTGCAGGACTGGGCTGGAGCCCCCACCCTCACTGCAACCCACAGCCCTCTGCCAAAACTCTAGCCCCTACCCCAATCCCTGAGCACCAGCCCCAAGCCCAACCCTGAGCCAGCACCCAAAAGCTTTCCCTCATCCCACCAGGCATAAGGCCCAAAGCCTGCATGCATGCCTGAAGCTGCTCCCTGGCAGCCCCTAAGCAGCCAGCCTTCTTGTAAGCCGAGCTGGCAGGGGTGTGTGGCCTGGGCGGCAGAGGAAGGTTTTGGAGGGCTGGAAGCAGAGGCAGGTTGGAGGGGCAGTGCTTGGGTGCTGATGAGCAGGTGCTCTGTGTTGCCTCAGCGCAGCATGCAGGAGCTGGAGGCAGGCGCAGGAGGACAGGAAGGGCTGCCAGGTGGCAGCCAGGAGAGAGGCCATGTTGTGGGGAGGTAAGGGGCCTTGAGGTAGTGGTTCTGCAGCTGGGACAGCACCTGGCAGAGCCCCTCCGGGAGGCCCCCACCCCATGCCTAAGCACTGAGCTGAAGCCCTACCCTTGCACCTTGCTGCCTTGGCGTCCTAAATTCGCCAAGGCCAAACCCCAAGGGCTACACTGAAGCCTCCGTCTGCCCGCTTCCCCAAACTCGGACCCTGTGCCTGAAGCTAATCCCAAGGCCTCATCGCTCGCCTTGGGGTGCTGCACCGGGCTGCAGCCCTCACCCCCACTCCAACCCACAGCCCTCTGCCAAAGCTCTAGCCCCTACCGCAAACCCTGAGCACCAAGGCCAAGCCCTACACTGAGCCAGCAGCCAAAAGCTTTGCCTGACCCCACTCAGCACAAAGCCCAAAGCCTGCACGCATGCCTGAAGCCTAAGGCCAAACTTGCTCTGGCGCAGCCCCTAAGCACCCAGCCTTCTTGTAAGGCGAGCTGGAAGGGCTTGGGGGCCTGGGAGGCAGAAGAAGAGCAGGGCAGGTGGGGTGTTGGAGTGCAGGGGCGTGGAGCTGAGGGGAGAGGGCAGAGGCAGGCAAGAGGCAGGTGGCAGTGAAGGTGTGAGGGCTGCGCTGTAGATTGTGAGGTCACTTGTGCTGCAGCAATGTGATTGGTGAGGAGCAGGAGGCAGGCATTGTGAGGTGCTCCTGGGAAAATGAAGGCCATGGCAGGAGGGCCACAGGTGGCTGGGGTGGCAGAGGCAGAGGCAGGCTGGAGGGAGAGCGCTTGGGTGCCGATGAGGAGGTGCTCTGTGTTGCCTCAGCGAAGCACGCAGGAGCTGGAGGCAGGCGCGGGAGGACAGGAAGGGCTGCCAGGTGGCAGCCAGGAGAGAGAACCTGTTTTGGGCAGGTAAGGGCCCTTCCTGCACTCTTGCTGCAGCTGGGACAGGGTCCGGGAGAGCCCGGGTGGGAGGCCCCCACCCCATGCCTAAGCACTACCCTGAAGCCCTACCCTTCTGCCTTGCCTCCTTGCCCTTCTCCATTGGCCAAGGCCACACCCAAAGTGCTCTGCTGAAGCCTCAGTCTCTGCCCCCCTCCCCAAACTCAGACCCTGTGCCTGAAGCTGATCCCTAACCCTCATTGCTTGCCTTGAGGTGCAGGACTGGGCTGGAGCCCCCACCCTCACTGCAACCCACAGCCCTCTGCCAAAACTCTAGCCCCTACCCCAATCCCTGAGCACCAGCCCCAAGCCCAACCCTGAGCCAGCACCCAAAAGCTTTCCCTCATCCCACCAGGCATAAGGCCCAAAGCCTGCATGCATGCCTGAAGCCTCAGCCTGAAGCTGCTCCCTGGCAGCCCCTAAGCAGCCAGCCTTCTTGTAAGCCGAGCTGGCAGGGGTGTGTGGCCTGGGCGGCAGAGGAAGGTTTTGGAGGGCTGGAAGCAGAGGCAGGTTGGAGGGGCAGTGCTTGGGTGCTGATGAGCAGGTGCTCTGTGTTGCCTCAGCGCAGCATGCAGGAGCTGGAGGCAGGCGCGGGAGGACAGGAAGGGCTGCCAGGTGGCAGCCAGGAGAGAGGCCATGTTGTGGGGAGGTAAGGGGCCTTGAGGTAGTGGTTCTGCAGCTGGGACAGCACCTGGCAGAGCCCCTCCGGGAGGCCCCCACCCCATGCCTAAGCACTGAGCTGAAGCCCTACCCTTGCGCCTTGCTGCCTTGGTGTCCTAAATTCACCAAGGCCAAACCCCAAGGGCTACACTGAAGCCTCTGTCTCTGCCCGCTTCCCCAAACTCGGACCCTGTGCCTGAAGCTAATCCCAAGGCCTCATCGCTCGCCTTGGGGTGCTGCACCGGGCTGCAGCCCTCACCCCCACTCCAACCCACAGCCCTCTGCCAAAGCTCTAGCCCCTACCGCAAACCCTGAGCACCAAGGCCAAGCCCTACACTGAGCCAGCAGCCAAAAGCTTTGCCTGACCCCACTCAGCACAAAGCCCAAAGCCTGCACGCATGCCTGAAGCCTAAGGCCAAACTAGCTCTGTCGCAGCCCCTAAGCACCCAGCCTTCTTGTAAGCCGAGCTGGAAGGGGTTGGGGGCCTGGGAGGCAGAAGAAGAGCAGGGCAGGTGGGGTGTTGGAGTGCAGGGGCGTGGAGCTGAGGGGAGAGGGCAGAGGCAGGCAAGAGGCAGGTGGCGGTGAAGGTGTGAGGGCTGCGCTGTAGATTGTGAGGTCACTTGTGCTGCAGCAATGTGATTGGTGAGGAGCAGGAGGCGGGCATTGTGAGGTGCTCCTGGGAAAATGAAGGGCACGGCAGGAGGGCCGCAGGTGGCTGGGGTGGCAGAGGCAGAGGCAGGCTGGAGGGAGAGCGCTTGGGTGCTGATGAGGAGGTGCTCTGTGTTGCCTCAGCGAAGCACGCAGGAGCTGGAGGCAGGCGCGGGAGGACAGGAAGGGCTGCCAGGTGGCAGCCAGGAGAGAGGACCTGTTTTGGGCAGGTAAGGGGCCTTCCTGCACTCTTGCTGCAGCTGGGACAGGGTCCGGGAGAGCCCGGGTGGGAGGCCCCCACCCCATGCCTAAGCACTACCCTGAAGCCCTACCCTTCTGCCTTGCCTCCTTGCCCTTCTCCATTGGCCAAGGCCACACCCAAAGTGCTCTGCTGAAGCCTCAGTCTCTGCCCCCCTCCCCAAACTCGGACCCTGTGCCTGAAGCTGATCCCTAACCCTCATTGCTTGCCTTGAGGTGCAGGACTGGGCTGGAGCCCCCACCCTCACTGCAACCCACAGCCCTCTGCCAAAACTCTAGCCCCTACCCCAATCCCTGAGCAGCAGCCCCAAGCCCAACCCTGAGCCAGCACCCAAAAGCTTTCCCTCATCCCACCAGGCATAAGGCCCAAAGCCTGCATGCATGCCTGAAGCTGCTCCCTGGCAGCCCCTAAGCAGCCAGCCTTCTTGTAAGCCGAGCTGGCAGGGGTGTGTGGCCTGGGCGGCAGAGGAAGGTTTTGGAGGGCTGGAAGCAGAGGCAGGTTGGAGGGGCAGTGCTTGGGTGCTGATGAGCAGGTGCTCTGTGTTGCCTCAGCGCAGCAGGCAGGAGCTGGAGGCAGGCGCAGGAGGACAGGAAGGGCTGCCAGGTGGCAGCCAGGAGAGAGGCCATGTTGTGGGGAGGTAAGGGGCCTTGAGGTAGTGGTTCTGCAGCTGGGACAGCACCTGGCAGAGCCCCTCCGGGAGGCCCCCACCCCATGCCTAAGCACTGAGCTGAAGCCCTACCCTTGCACCTTGCTGCCTTGGCGTCCTAAATTTGCCAAGGCCAAACCCCAAGGGCTACAGTGAAGCCTCCGTCTCTGCCCGCTTCCCCAAACTCAGACCCTGTGCCTGAAGCTAATCCCAAGGCCTCATCGCTCGCCTTGGGGTGCTGCACCGGGCTGCAGCCCTCACCCCCACTCCAACCCACAGCCCTCTGCCAAAGCTCTAGCCCCTACCGCAAACCCTGAGCACCAAGGCCAAGCCCTACACTGAGCCAGCAGCCAAAAGCTTTGCCTGACCCCACTCAGCACAAAGCCCAAAGCCTGCACGCATGCCTGAAGCCTAAGGCCAAACTTGCTCTGGCGCAACCCCTAAGCACCCAGCCTTCTTGTAAGCCCAGCTGGAAGGGCTTGGGGGCCTGGGAGGCAGAAGAAGAGCAGGGCAGGTGGGGTGTTGGAGTGCAGGGGCGTGGAGCTGAGGGGAGAGGGCAGAGGCAGGCAAGAGGCAGGTGGCGGTGAAGGTGAGAGGGCTGCGCTGTAGATTGTGAGGTCACTTGTGCTGCAGCAATGTGATTGGTGAGGAGCAGGAGGCAGGCATTGTGAGGTGCTCCTGGGAAAATGAAGGCCATGGCAGGAGGGCCGCAGGTGGCTGGGGTGGCAGAGGCAGAGGCAGGCTGGAGGGAGAGCGCTTGGGTGCTGATGAGGAGGTGCTCTGTGTTGCCTCAGCGCAGCACGCAGGAGCTGGAGGCAGGCGCGGGAGGACAGGAAGGGCTGCCAGGTGGCAGCCAGGAGAGAGAACCTGTTTTGGGCAGGTAAGGGGCCTTCCTGCACTCTTGCTGCAGCTGGGACAGGGTCCGGGAGAGCCCGGGTGGGAGGCCCCCACCCCATGCCTAAGCACTACCCTGAAGCCCTACCCTTCTGCCTTGCCTCCTTGCCCTTCTCCATTGGCCAAGGCCACACCCAAAGTGCTCTGCTGAAGCCTCAGTCTCTGCCCCCCTCCCCAAACTCGGACCCTGTGCCTGAAGCTGATCCCTAACCCTCATTGCTTGCCTTGAGGTGCAGGACTGGGCTGGAGCCCCCACCCTCACTGCAACCCACAGCCCTCTGCCAAAACTCTAGCCCCTACCCCAATCCCTGAGCACCAGCCCCAAGCCCAACCCTGAGCCAGCACCCAAAAGCTTTCCCTCATCCCACCAGGCATAAGGCCCAAAGCCTGCATGCATGCCTGAAGCCTCAGCCTGAAGCTGCTCCCTGGCAGCCCCTAAGCAGCCAGCCTTCTTGTAAGCCGAGCTGGCAGGGGTGTGTGGCCTGGGCGGCAGAGGAAGGTTTTGGAGGGCTGGAAGCAGAGGCAGGTTGGAGGGGCAGTGCTTGGGTGCTGATGAGCAGGTGCTCTGTGTTGCCTCAGCGCAGCAGGCAGGAGCTGGAGGCAGGCGCGGGAGGACAGGAAGGGCTGCCAGGTGGCAGCCAGGAGAGAGGCCATGTTGTGGGGAGGTAAGGGGCCTTGAGGTAGTGGTTCTGCAGCTGGGACAGCACCTGGCAGAGCCCCTCCGGGAGGCCCCCACCCCATGCCTAAGCACTGACCTGAAGCCCTACCCTTGCACCTTGCTGCCTTGGCGTCCTAAATTCGCCAAGGCCAAACCCCAAGGGCTACACTGAAGCCTCCGTCTGCCCGCTTCCCCAAACTCGGACCCTGTGCCTGAAGCTAATCCCAAGGCCTCATCGCTCGCCTTGGGGTGCTGCACCGGGCTGCAGCCCTCACCCCCACTCCAACCCACAGCCCTCTGCCAAAGCTCTAGCCCCTACCGCAAACCCTGAGCACCAAGGCCAAGCCCTACACTGAGCCAGCAGCCAAAAGCTTTGCCTGACCCCACTCAGCACAAAGCCCAAAGCCTGCACGCATGCCTGAAGCCTAAGGCCAAACTTGCTCTGGCGCAGCCCCTAAGCACCCAGCCTTCTTGTAAGCCCAGCTGGAAGGGCTTGGGGGCCTGGGAGGCAGAAGAAGAGCAGGGCAGGTGGGGTGTTGGAGTGCAGGGGCGTGGAGCTGAGGGGAGAGGGCAGAGGCAGGCAAGAGGCAGGTGGCGGTGAAGGTGTGAGGGCTGCGCTGTAGATTGTGAGGTCACTTGTGCTGCAGCAATGTGATTGGTGAGGAGCAGGAGGCGGGCATTGTGAGGTGCTCCTGGGAAAATGAAGGGCACGGCAGGAGGGCCGCAGGTGGCTGGGGTGGCAGAGGCAGAGGCAGGCTGGAGGGAGAGCGCTTGGGTGCTGATGAGGAGGTGCTCTGTGTTGCCTCAGCGAAGCACGCAGGAGCTGGAGGCAGGCGCGGGAGGACAGGAAGGGCTGCCAGGTGGCAGCCAGGAGAGAGGACCTGTTTTGGGCAGGTAAGGGGCCTTCCTGCACTCTTGCTGCAGCTGGGACAGGGTCCGGGAGAGCCCGGGTGGGAGGCCCCCACCCCATGCCTAAGCACTACCCTGAAGCCCTACCCTTCTGCCTTGCCTCCTTGCCCTTCTCCATTGGCCAAGGCCACACCCAAAGTGCTCTGCTGAAGCCTCAGTCTCTGCCCCCCTCCCCAAACTCGGACCCTGTGCCTGAAGCTGATCCCTAACCCTCATTGCTTGCCTTGAGGTGCAGGACTGGGCTGGAGCCCCCACCCTCACTGCAACCCACAGCCCTCTGCCAAAACTCTAGCCCCTACCCCAATCCCTGAGCAGCAGCCCCAAGCCCAACCCTGAGCCAGCACCCAAAAGCTTTCCCTCATCCCACCAGGCATAAGGCCCAAAGCCTGCATGCATGCCTGAAGCTGCTCCCTGGCAGCCCCTAAGCAGCCAGCCTTCTTGTAAGCCCAGCTGGCAGGGGTGTGTGGCCTGGGCGGCAGAGGAAGGTTTTGGAGGGCTGGAAGCAGAGGCAGGTTGGAGGGGCAGTGCTTGGGTGCTGATGAGCAGGTGCTCTGTGTTGCCTCAGCGCAGCAGGCAGGAGCTGGAGGCAGGCGCGGGAGGACAGGAAGGGCTGCCAGGTGGCAGCCAGGAGAGAGGCCATGTTGTGGGGAGGTAAGGGGCCTTGAGGTAGTGGTTCTGCAGCTGGGACAGCACCTGGCAGAGCCCCTCCGGGAGGCCCCCACCCCATGCCTAAGCACTGACCTGAAGCCCTACCCTTGCACCTTGCTGCCTTGGCGTCCTAAATTCGCCAAGGCCAAACCCCAAGGGCTACACTGAAGTCTCCGTCTCTGCCCACTTCCCCAAACTCAGACCCTGTGCCTGAAGCTAATCCCAAGGCCTCATCGCTCGCCTTGGGGTGCTGCACCGGGCTGCAGCCCTCACCCCCACTCCAACCCGCAGCCCTCACCCCCACTCCAACCCACAGCCCTCTGCCAAAGCTCTAGCCCCTACCGCAAACCCTGAGCACCAAGGCCAAGCCCTACACTGAGCCAGCAGCCAAAAGCTTTGCCTGACCCCACTCAGCACAAAGCCCAAAGCCTGCACGCATGCCTGAAGCCTAAGGCCAAACTTGCTCTGTCGCAGCCCCTAAGCACCCAGCCTTCTTGTAAGCCGAGCTGGAAGGGCTTGGGGGCCTGGGAGGCAGAAGAAGAGCAGGGCAGGTGGGGTGTTGGAGTGCAGGGGCGTGGAGCTGAGGGGAGAGGGCAGAGGCAGGCAAGAGGCAGGTGGCGGTGAAGGTGTGAGGGCTGCGCTGTAGATTGTGAGGTCACTTGTGCTGCAGCAATGTGATTGGTGAGGAGCAGGAGGCAGGCATTGTGAGGTGCTCCTGGGAAAATGAAGGGCACGGCAGGAGGGCCGCAGGTGGCTGGGGTGGCAGAGGCAGGCTGGAGGGAGAGCGCTTGGGTGCTGATGAGGAGGTGCTCTGTGTTGCCTCAGCGAAGCATGCAGGAGCTGGAGGCAGGCGCGGGAGGACAGGAAGGGCTGCCAGGTGGCAGCCAGGAGAGAGGACCTGTTTTGGGCAGGTAAGGGGCCTTCCTGCACTCTTGCTGCAGCTGGGACAGGGTCCGGGAGAGCCCGGGTGGGAGGCCCCCACCCCATGCCTAAGCACTACCCTGAAGCCCTACCCTTCTGCCTTGCCTCCTTGCCCTTCTCCATTGGCCAAGGCCACACCCAAAGTGCTCTGCTGAAGCCTCAGTCTCTGCCCCCCTCCCCAAACTCGGACCCTGTGCCTGAAGCTGATCCCTAACCCTCATTGCTTGCCTTGAGGTGCAGGACTGGGCTGGAGCCCCCACCCTCACTGCAACCCACAGCCCTCTGCCAAAACTCTAGCCCCTACCCCAATCCCTGAGCAGCAGCCCCAAGCCCAACCCTGAGCCAGCACCCAAAAGCTTTCCCTCATCCCACCAGGCATAAGGCCCAAAGCCTGCATGCATGCCTGAAGCTGCTCCCTGGCAGCCCCTAAGCAGCCAGCCTTTTTGTAAGCCGAGCTGGCAGGGGTGTGTGGCCTGGGCGGCAGAGGAAGGTTTTGGAGGGCTGGAAGCAGAGGCAGGTTGGAGGGGCAGTGCTTGGGTGCTGATGAGCAGGTGCTCTGTGTTGCCTCAGCGCAGCAGGCAGGAGCTGGAGGCAGGCGCAGGAGGACAGGAAGGGCTGCCAGGTGGCAGCCAGGAGAGAGGCCATGTTGTGGGGAGGTAAGGGGCCTTGAGGTAGTGGTTCTGCAGCTGGGACAGCACCTGGCAGAGCCCCTCCGGGAGGCCCCCACCCCATGCCTAAGCACTGACCTGAAGCCCTACCCTTGCACCTTGCTGCCTTGGTGTCCTAAATTCGCCAAGGCCAAACCCCAAGGGCTACACTGAAGCCTCCGTCTGCCCGCTTCCCCAAACTCGGACCCTGTGCCTGAAGCTAATCCCAAGGCCTCATCACTCGCCTTGGGGTGCTGCACCGGGCTGCAGCCCTCACCCCCACTCCAACCCACAGCCCTCTGCCAAAGCTCTAGCCCCTACCGCAAACCCTGAGCACCAAGGCCAAGCCCTACACTGAGCCAGCAGCCAAAAGCTTTGCCTGACCCCACTCAGCACAAAGCCCAAAGCCTGCACGCATGCCTGAAGCCTAAGGCCAAACTAGCTCTGTCGCAGCCCCTAAGCACCCAGCCTTCTTGTAAGGCGAGCTGGAAGGGCTTGGGGGCCTGGGAGGCAGAAGAAGAGCAGGGCAGGTGGGGTGTTGGAGTGCAGGGGCGTGGAGCTGAGGGGAGAGGGCAGAGGCAGGCAAGAGGCAGGTGGCGGTGAAGGTGTGAGGGCTGCGCTGTAGATTGTGAGGTCACTTGTGCTGCAGCAATGTGATTGGTGAGGAGCAGGAGGCAGGCATTGTGAGGTGCTCCTGGGAAAATGAAGGGCACGGCAGGAGGGCCGCAGGTGGCTGGGGTGGCAGAGGCAGAGGCAGGCTGGAGGGAGAGCGCTTGGGTGCTGATGAGGAGGTGCTCTGTGTTGCCTCAGCGAAGCACGCAGGAGCTGGAGGCAGGCGCGGGAGGACAGGAAGGGCTGCCAGGTGGCAGCCAGGAGAGAGGACCTGTTTTGGGCAGGTAAGGGGCCTTCCTGCACTCTTGCTGCAGCTGGGACAGGGTCCGGGAGAGCCCGGGTGGGAGGCCCCCACCCCATGCCTAAGCACTACCCTGAAGCCCTACCCTTCTGCCTTGCCTCCTTGCCCTTCTCCATTGGCCAAGGCCACACCCAAAGTGCTCTGCTGAAGCCTCAGTCTCTGCCCCCCTCCCCAAACTCGGACCCTGTGCCTGAAGCTGATCCCTAACCCTCATTGCTTGCCTTGAGGTGCAGGACTGGGCTGGAGCCCCCACCCTCACTGCAACCCACAGCCCTCTGCCAAAACTCTAGCCCCTACCCCAATCCCTGAGCAGCAGCCCCAAGCCCAACCCTGAGCCAGCACCCAAAAGCTTTCCCTCATCCCACCAGGCATAAGGCCCAAAGCCTGCATGCATGCCTGAAGCTGCTCCCTGGCAGCCCCTAAGCAGCCAGCCTTCTTGTAAGCCGAGCTGGCAGGGGTGTGTGGCCTGGGCGGCAGAGGAAGGTTTTGGAGGGCTGGAAGCAGAGGCAGGTTGGAGGGGCAGTGCTTGGGTGCTGATGAGCAGGTGCTCTGTGTTGCCTCAGCGCAGCAGGCAGGAGCTGGAGGCAGGCGCGGGAGGACAGGAAGGGCTGCCAGGTGGCAGCCAGGAGAGAGACCATGTTGTGGGGAGGTAAGGGGCCTTGAGGTAGTGGTTCTGCAGCTGGGACAGCACCTGGCAGAGCCCCTCCGGGAGGCCCCCACCCCATGCCTAAGCACTGAGCTGAAGCCCTACCCTTGCACCTTGCTGCCTTGGCGTCCTAAATTTGCCAAGGCCAAACCCCAAGGGCTACAGTGAAGCCTCCGTCTCTGCCCACTTCCCCAAACTCAGACCCTGTGCCTGAAGCTAATCCCAAGGCCTCATCGCTCGCCTTGGGGTGCTGCACCGGGCTGCAGCCCTCACCCCCACTCCAACCCACAGCCCTCTGCCAAAGCTCTAGCCCCTACCGCAAACCCTGAGCACCAAGGCCAAGCCCTACACTGAGCCAGCAGCCAAAAGCTTTGCCTGACCCCACTCAGCACAAAGCCCAAAGCCTGCACGCATGCCTGAAGCCTAAGGCCAAACTTGCTCTGGCGCAGCCCCTAAGCACCCAGCCTTCTTGTAAGGCGAGCTGGAAGGGCTTGGGGGCCTGGGAGGCAGAAGAAGAGCAGGGCAGGTGGGGTGTTGGAGTGCAGGGGCGTGGAGCTGAGGGGAGAGGGCAGAGGCAGGCAAGAGGCAGGTGGCGGTGAAGGTGAGAGGGCTGCGCTGTAGATTGTGAGGTCACTTGTGCTGCAGCAATGTGATTGGTGAGGAGCAGGAGGCAGGCATTGTGAGGTGCTCCTGGGAAAATGAAGGGCACGGCAGGAGGGCCGCAGGTGGCTGGGGTGGCAGAGGCAGAGGCAGGCTGGAGGGAGAGCGCTTGGGTGCTGATGAGGAGGTGCTCTGTGTTGCCTCAGCGAAGCATGCAGGAGCTGGAGGCAGGCGCGGGAGGACAGGAAGGGCTGCCAGGTGGCAGCCAGGAGAGAGGACCTGTTTTGGGCAGGTAAGGGGCCTTCCTGCACTCTTGCTGCAGCTGGGACAGGGTCCGGGAGAGCCCGGGTGGGAGGCCCCCACCCCATGCCTAAGCACTACCCTGAAGCCCTACCCTTCTGCCTTGCCTCCTTGCCCTTCTCCATTGGCCAAGGCCACACCCAAAGTGCTCTGCTGAAGCCTCAGTCTCTGCCCCCCTCCCCAAACTCGGACCCTGTGCCTGAAGCTGATCCCTAACCCTCATTGCTTGCCTTGAGGTGCAGGACTGGGCTGGAGCCCCCACCCTCACTGCAACCCACAGCCCTCTGCCAAAACTCTAGCCCCTACCCCAATCCCTGAGCAGCAGCCCCAAGCCCAACCCTGAGCCAGCACCCAAAAGCTTTCCCTCATCCCACCAGGCATAAGGCCCAAAGCCTGCATGCATGCCTGAAGCTGCTCCCTGGCAGCCCCTAAGCAGCCAGCCTTCTTGTAAGCCGAGCTGGCAGGGGTGTGTGGCCTGGGCGGCAGAGGAAGGTTTTGGAGGGCTGGAAGCAGAGGCAGGTTGGAGGGGCAGTGCTTGGGTGCTGATGAGCAGGTGCTCTGTGTTGCCTCAGCGCAGCAGGCAGGAGCTGGAGGCAGGCGCAGGAGGACAGGAAGGGCTGCCAGGTGGCAGCCAGGAGAGAGGCCATGTTGTGGGGAGGTAAGGGGCCTTGAGGTAGTGGTTCTGCAGCTGGGACAGCACCTGGCAGAGCCCCTCCGGGAGGCCCCCACCCCATGCCTAAGCACTGACCTGAAGCCCTACCCTTGCACCTTGCTGCCTTGGTGTCCTAAATTCGCCAAGGCCAAACCCCAAGGGCTACACTGAAGCCTCCGTCTGCCCGCTTCCCCAAACTCGGACCCTGTGCCTGAAGCTAATCCCAAGGCCTCATCACTCGCCTTGGGGTGCTGCACCGGGCTGCAGCCCTCACCCCCACTCCAACCCACAGCCCTCTGCCAAAGCTCTAGCCCCTACCGCAAACCCTGAGCACCAAGGCCAAGCCCTACACTGAGCCAGCAGCCAAAAGCTTTGCCTGACCCCACTCAGCACAAAGCCCAAAGCCTGCACGCATGCCTGAAGCCTAAGGCCAAACTAGCTCTGTCGCAGCCCCTAAGCACCCAGCCTTCTTGTAAGGCGAGCTGGAAGGGCTTGGGGGCCTGGGAGGCAGAAGAAGAGCAGGGCAGGTGGGGTGTTGGAGTGCAGGGGCGTGGAGCTGAGGGGAGAGGGCAGAGGCAGGCAAGAGGCAGGTGGCGGTGAAGGTGTGAGGGCTGCGCTGTAGATTGTGAGGTCACTTGTGCTGCAGCAATGTGATTGGTGAGGAGCAGGAGGCGGGCATTGTGAGGTGCTCCTGGGAAAATGAAGGGCACGGCAGGAGGGCCGCAGGTGGCTGGGGTGGCAGAGGCAGAGGCAGGCTGGAGGGAGAGCGCTTGGGTGCTGATGAGGAGGTGCTCTGTGTTGCCTCAGCGAAGCACGCAGGAGCTGGAGGCAGGCGCGGGAGGACAGGAAGGGCTGCCAGGTGGCAGCCAGGAGAGAGGACCTGTTTTGGGCAGGTAAGGGGCCTTCCTGCACTCTTGCTGCAGCTGGGACAGGGTCCGGGAGAGCCCGGGTGGGAGGCCCCCACCCCATGCCTAAGCACTACCCTGAAGCCCTACCCTTCTGCCTTGCCTCCTTGCCCTTCTCCATTGGCCAAGGCCACACCCAAAGTGCTCTGCTGAAGCCTCAGTCTCTGCCCCCCTCCCCAAACTCGGACCCTGTGCCTGAAGCTGATCCCTAACCCTCATTGCTTGCCTTGAGGTGCAGGACTGGGCTGGAGCCCCCACCCTCACTGCAACCCACAGCCCTCTGCCAAAACTCTAGCCCCTACCCCAATCCCTGAGCAGCAGCCCCAAGCCCAACCCTGAGCCAGCACCCAAAAGCTTTCCCTCATCCCACCAGGCATAAGGCCCAAAGCCTGCATGCATGCCTGAAGCTGCTCCCTGGCAGCCCCTAAGCAGCCAGCCTTCTTGTAAGCCGAGCTGGCAGGGGTGTGTGGCCTGGGCGGCAGAGGAAGGTTTTGGAGGGCTGGAAGCAGAGGCAGGTTGGAGGGGCAGTGCTTGGGTGCTGATGAGCAGGTGCTCTGTGTTGCCTCAGCGCAGCAGGCAGGAGCTGGAGGCAGGCGCGGGAGGACAGGAAGGGCTGCCAGGTGGCAGCCAGGAGAGAGGCCATGTTGTGGGGAGGTAAGGGGCCTTGAGGTAGTGGTTCTGCAGCTGGGACAGCACCTGGCAGAGCCCCTCCGGGAGGCCCCCACCCCATGCCTAAGCACTGAGCTGAAGCCCTACCCTTGCACCTTGCTGCCTTGGCGTCCTAAATTTGCCAAGGCCAAACCCCAAGGGCTACAGTGAAGCCTCCGTCTCTGCCCACTTCCCCAAACTCAGACCCTGTGCCTGAAGCTAATCCCAAGGCCTCATCGCTCGCCTTGGGGTGCTGCACCGGGCTGCAGCCCTCACCCCCACTCCAACCCACAGCCCTCTGCCAAAGCTCTAGCCCCTACCGCAAACCCTGAGCACCAAGGCCAAGCCCTACACTGAGCCAGCAGCCAAAAGCTTTGCCTGACCCCACTCAGCACAAAGCCCAAAGCCTGCACGCATGCCTGAAGCCTAAGGCCAAACTTGCTCTGGCGCAGCCCCTAAGCACCCAGCCTTCTTGTAAGCCCAGCTGGAAGGGCTTGGGGGCCTGGGAGGCAGAAGAAGAGCAGGGCAGGTGGGGTGTTGGAGTGCAGGGGCGTGGAGCTGAGGGGAGAGGGCAGAGGCAGGCAAGAGGCAGGTGGCGGTGAAGGTGTGAGGGCTGCGCTGTAGATTGTGAGGTCACTTGTGCTGCAGCAATGTGATTGGTGAGGAGCAGGAGGCAGGCATTGTGAGGTGCTCCTGGGAAAATGAAGGGCACGGCAGGAGGGCCGCAGGTGGCTGGGGTGGCAGAGGCAGAGGCAGGCTGGAGGGAGAGCGCTTGGGTGCCGATGAGGAGGTGCTCTGTGTTGCCTCAGCGAAGCACGCAGGAGCTGGAGGCAGGCGCGGGAGGACAGGAAGGGCTGCCAGGTGGCAGCCAGGAGAGAGGACCTGTTTTGGGCAGGTAAGGGGCCTTCCTGCACTCTTGCTGCAGCTGGGACAGGGTCCGGGAGAGCCCGGGTGGGAGGCCCCCACCCCATGCCTAAGCACTACCCTGAAGCCCTACCCTTCTGCCTTGCCTCCTTGCCCTTCTCCATTGGCCAAGGCCACACCCAAAGTGCTCTGCTGAAGCCTCAGTCTCTGCCCCCCTCCCCAAACTCGGACCCTGTGCCTGAAGCTGATCCCTAACCCTCATTGCTTGCCTTGAGGTGCAGGACTGGGCTGGAGCCCCCACCCTCACTGCAACCCACAGCCCTCTGCCAAAACTCTAGCCCCTACCCCAATCCCTGAGCAGCAGCCCCAAGCCCAACCCTGAGCCAGCACCCAAAAGCTTTCCCTCATCCCACCAGGCATAAGGCCCAAAGCCTGCATGCATGCCTGAAGCTGCTCCCTGGCAGCCCCTAAGCAGCCAGCCTTCTTGTAAGCCGAGCTGGCAGGGGTGTGTGGCCTGGGCGGCAGAGGAAGGTTTTGGAGGGCTGGAAGCAGAGGCAGGTTGGAGGGGCAGTGCTTGGGTGCTGATGAGCAGGTGCTCTGTGTTGCCTCAGCGCAGCAGGCAGGAGCTGGAGGCAGGCGCAGGAGGACAGGAAGGGCTGCCAGGTGGCAGCCAGGAGAGAGGCCATGTTGTGGGGAGGTAAGGGGCCTTGAGGTAGTGGTTCTGCAGCTGGGACAGCACCTGGCAGAGCCCCTCCGGGAGGCCCCCACCCCATGCCTAAGCACTGAGCTGAAGCCCTACCCTTGCACCTTGCTGCCTTGGCGTCCTAAATTTGCCAAGGCCAAACCCCAAGGGCTACAGTGAAGCCTCCGTCTCTGCCCGCTTCCCCAAACTCGGACCCTGTGCCTGAAGCTAATCCCAAGGCCTCATCGCTCGCCTTGGGGTGCTGCACCGGGCTGCAGCCCTCACCCCCACTCCAACCCACAGCCCTCTGCCAAAGCTCTAGCCCCTACCGCAAACCCTGAGCACCAAGGCCAAGCCCTACACTGAGCCAGCAGCCAAAAGCTTTGCCTGACCCCACTCAGCACAAAGCCCAAAGCCTGCACGCATGCCTGAAGCCTAAGGCCAAACTTGCTCTGGCGCAGCCCCTAAGCACCCAGCCTTCTTGTAAGCCCAGCTGGAAGGGCTTGGGGGCCTGGGAGGCAGAAGAAGAGCAGGGCAGGTGGGGTGTTGGAGTGCAGGGGCGTGGAGCTGAGGGGAGAGGGCAGAGGCAGGCAAGAGGCAGGTGGCGGTGAAGGTGAGAGGGCTGCGCTGTAGATTGTGAGGTCACTTGTGCTGCAGCAATGTGATTGGTGAGGAGCAGGAGGCAGGCATTGTGAGGTGCTCCTGGGAAAATGAAGGCCATGGCAGGAGGGCCGCAGGTGGCTGGGGTGGCAGAGGCAGAGGCAGACTGGAGGGAGAGCGCTTGGGTGCTGATGAGGAGGTGCTCTGTGTTGCCTCAGCGCAGCACGCAGGAGCTGGAGGCAGGCGCGGGAGGACAGGAAGGGCTGCCAGGTGGCAGCCAGGAGAGAGAACCTGTTTTGGGCAGGTAAGGGGCCTTCCTGCACTCTTGCTGCAGCTGGGACAGGGTCCGGGAGAGCCCGGGTGGGAGGCCCCCACCCCATGCCTAAGCACTACCCTGAAGCCCTACCCTTCTGCCTTGCCTCCTTGCCCTTCTCCATTGGCCAAGGCCACACCCAAAGTGCTCTGCTGAAGCCTCAGTCTCTGCCCCCCTCCCCAAACTCGGACCCTGTGCCTGAAGCTGATCCCTAACCCTCATTGCTTGCCTTGAGGTGCAGGACTGGGCTGGAGCCCCCACCCTCACTGCAACCCACAGCCCTCTGCCAAAACTCTAGCCCCTACCCCAATCCCTGAGCAGCAGCCCCAAGCCCAACCCTGAGCCAGCACCCAAAAGCTTTCCCTCATCCCACCAGGCATAAGGCCCAAAGCCTGCATGCATGCCTGAAGCCTCAGCCTGAAGCTGCTCCCTGGCAGCCCCTAAGCAGCCAGCCTTCTTGTAAGCCGAGCTGGCAGGGGTGTGTGGCCTGGGCGGCAGAGGAAGGTTTTGGAGGGCTGGAAGCAGAGGCAGGTTGGAGGGGCAGTGCTTGGGTGCTGATGAGCAGGTGCTCTGTGTTGCCTCAGCGCAGCAGGCAGGAGCTGGAGGCAGGCGCGGGAGGACAGGAAGGGCTGCCAGGTGGCAGCCAGGAGAGAGGCCATGTTGTGGGGAGGTAAGGGGCCTTGAGGTAGTGGTTCTGCAGCTGGGACAGCACCTGGCAGAGCCCCTCCGGGAGGCCCCCACCCCATGCCTAAGCACTGACCTGAAGCCCTACCCTTGCACCTTGCTGCCTTGGCGTCCTAAATTCGCCAAGGCCAAACCCCAAGGGCTACACTGAAGCCTCCGTCTGCCCGCTTCCCCAAACTCGGACCCTGTGCCTGAAGCTAATCCCAAGGCCTCATCGCTCGCCTTGGGGTGCTGCACCGGGCTGCAGCCCTCACCCCCACTCCAACCCACAGCCCTCTGCCAAAGCTCTAGCCCCTACCGCAAACCCTGAGCACCAAGGCCAAGCCCTACACTGAGCCAGCAGCCAAAAGCTTTGCCTGACCCCACTCAGCACAAAGCCCAAAGCCTGCACGCATGCCTGAAGCCTAAGGCCAAACTAGCTCTGTCGCAGCCCCTAAGCACCCAGCCTTCTTGTAAGCCCAGCTGGAAGGGCTTGGGGGCCTGGGAGGCAGAAGAAGAGCAGGGCAGGTGGGGTGTTGGAGTGCAGGGGCGTGGAGCTGAGGGGAGAGGGCAGAGGCAGGCAAGAGGCAGGTGGCGGTGAAGGTGTGAGGGCTGCGCTGTAGATTGTGAGGTCACTTGTGCTGCAGCAATGTGATTGGTGAGGAGCAGGAGGCAGGCATTGTGAGGTGCTCCTGGGAAAATGAAGGGCACGGCAGGAGGGCCGCAGGTGGCTGGGGTGGCAGAGGCAGGCTGGAGGGAGAGCGCTTGGGTGCTGATGAGGAGGTGCTCTGTGTTGCCTCAGCGAAGCATGCAGGAGCTGGAGGCAGGCGCGGGAGGACAGGAAGGGCTGCCAGGTGGCAGCCAGGAGAGAGGACCTGTTTTGGGCAGGTAAGGGGCCTTCCTGCACTCTTGCTGCAGCTGGGACAGGGTCCGGGAGAGCCCGGGTGGGAGGCCCCCACCCCATGCCTAAGCACTACCCTGAAGCCCTACCCTTCTGCCTTGCCTCCTTGCCCTTCTCCATTGGCCAAGGCCACACCCAAAGTGCTCTGCTGAAGCCTCAGTCTCTGCCCCCCTCCCCAAACTCGGACCCTGTGCCTGAAGCTGATCCCTAACCCTCATTGCTTGCCTTGAGGTGCAGGACTGGGCTGGAGCCCCCACCCTCACTGCAACCCACAGCCCTCTGCCAAAACTCTAGCCCCTACCCCAATCCCTGAGCAGCAGCCCCAAGCCCAACCCTGAGCCAGCACCCAAAAGCTTTCCCTCATCCCACCAGGCATAAGGCCCAAAGCCTGCATGCATGCCTGAAGCTGCTCCCTGGCAGCCCCTAAGCAGCCAGCCTTCTTGTAAGCCCAGCTGGCAGGGGTGTGTGGCCTGGGCGGCAGAGGAAGGTTTTGGAGGGCTGGAAGCAGAGGCAGGTTGGAGGGGCAGTGCTTGAGTGCTGATGAGCAGGTGCTCTGTGTTGCCTCAGCGCAGCATGCAGGAGCTGGAGGCAGGCGCAGGAGGACAGGAAGGGCTGCCAGGTGGCAGCCAGGAGAGAGGCCATGTTGTGGGGAGGTAAGGGGCCTTGAGGTAGTGGTTCTGCAGCTGGGACAGCACCTGGCAGAGCCCCTCCGGGAGGCCCCCACCCCATGCCTAAGCACTGACCTGAAGCCCTACCCTTGCACCTTGCTGCCTTGGCGTCCTAAATTCGCCAAGGCCAAACCCCAAGGGCTACACTGAAGCCTCCGTCTGCCCGCTTCCCCAAACTCGGACCCTGTGCCTGAAGCTAATCCCAAGGCCTCATCGCTCGCCTTGGGGTGCTGCACCGGGCTGCAGCCCTCACCCCCACTCCAACCCACAGCCCTCTGCCAAAGCTCTAGCCCCTACCGCAAACCCTGAGCACCAAGGCCAAGCCCTACACTGAGCCAGCAGCCAAAAGCTTTGCCTGACCCCACTCAGCACAAAGCCCAAAGCCTGCACGCATGCCTGAAGCCTAAGGCCAAACTTGCTCTGGCGCAGCCCCTAAGCACCCAGCCTTCTTGTAAGCCCAGCTGGAAGGGCTTGGGGGCCTGGGAGGCAGAAGAAGAGCAGGGCAGGTGGGGTGTTGGAGTGCAGGGGCGTGGAGCTGAGGGGAGAGGGCAGAGGCAGGCAAGAGGCAGGTGGCGGTGAAGGTGAGAGGGCTGCGCTGTAGATTGTGAGGTCACTTGTGCTGCAGCAATGTGATTGGTGAGGAGCAGGAGGCAGGCATTGTGAGGTGCTCCTGGGAAAATGAAGGCCATGGCAGGAGGGCCGCAGGTGGCTGGGGTGGCAGAGGCAGAGGCAGGCTGGAGGGAGAGCGCTTGGGTGCTGATGAGGAGGTGCTCTGTGTTGCCTCAGCGCAGCACGCAGGAGCTGGAGGCAGGCGCGGGAGGACAGGAAGGGCTGCCAGGTGGCAGCCAGGAGAGAGAACCTGTTTTGGGCAGGTAAGGGGCCTTCCTGCACTCTTGCTGCAGCTGGGACAGGGTCCGGGAGAGCCCGGGTGGGAGGCCCCCACCCCATGCCTAAGCACTACCCTGAAGCCCTACCCTTCTGCCTTGCCTCCTTGCCCTTCTCCATTGGCCAAGGCCACACCCAAAGTGCTCTGCTGAAGCCTCAGTCTCTGCCCCCCTCCCCAAACTCGGACCCTGTGCCTGAAGCTGATCCCTAACCCTCATTGCTTGCCTTGAGGTGCAGGACTGGGCTGGAGCCCCCACCCTCACTGCAACCCACAGCCCTCTGCCAAAACTCTAGCCCCTACCCCAATCCCTGAGCAGCAGCCCCAAGCCCAACCCTGAGCCAGCACCCAAAAGCTTTCCCTCATCCCACCAGGCATAAGGCCCAAAGCCTGCATGCATGCCTGAAGCCTCAGCCTGAAGCTGCTCCCTGGCAGCCCCTAAGCAGCCAGCCTTCTTGTAAGCCGAGCTGGCAGGGGTGTGTGGCCTGGGCGGCAGAGGAAGGTTTTGGAGGGCTGGAAGCAGAGGCAGGTTGGAGGGGCAGTGCTTGGGTGCTGATGAGCAGGTGCTCTGTGTTGCCTCAGCGCAGCAGGCAGGAGCTGGAGGCAGGCGCGGGAGGACAGGAAGGGCTGCCAGGTGGCAGCCAGGAGAGAGGCCATGTTGTGGGGAGGTAAGGGGCCTTGAGGTAGTGGTTCTGCAGCTGGGACAGCACCTGGCAGAGCCCCTCCGGGAGGCCCCCACCCCATGCCTAAGCACTGACCTGAAGCCCTACCCTTGCACCTTGCTGCCTTGGCGTCCTAAATTCGCCAAGGCCAAACCCCAAGGGCTACACTGAAGCCTCCGTCTGCCCGCTTCCCCAAACTCGGACCCTGTGCCTGAAGCTAATCCCAAGGCCTCATCGCTCGCCTTGGGGTGCTGCACCGGGCTGCAGCCCTCACCCCCACTCCAACCCACAGCCCTCTGCCAAAGCTCTAGCCCCTACCGCAAACCCTGAGCACCAAGGCCAAGCCCTACACTGAGCCAGCAGCCAAAAGCTTTGCCTGACCCCACTCAGCACAAAGCCCAAAGCCTGCACGCATGCCTGAAGCCTAAGGCCAAACTAGCTCTGTCGCAGCCCCTAAGCACCCAGCCTTCTTGTAAGCCGAGCTGGAAGGGCTTGGGGGCCTGGGAGGCAGAAGAAGAGCAGGGCAGGTGGGGTGTTGGAGTGCAGGGGCGTGGAGCTGAGGGGAGAGGGCAGAGGCAGGCAAGAGGCAGGTGGCGGTGAAGGTGTGAGGGCTGCGCTGTAGATTGTGAGGTCACTTGTGCTGCAGCAATGTGATTGGTGAGGAGCAGGAGGCAGGCATTGTGAGGTGCTCCTGGGAAAATGAAGGGCACGGCAGGAGGGCCGCAGGTGGCTGGGGTGGCAGAGGCAGGCTGGAGGGAGAGCGCTTGGGTGCTGATGAGGAGGTGCTCTGTGTTGCCTCAGCGAAGCACGCAGGAGCTGGAGGCAGGCGCGGGAGGACAGGAAGGGCTGCCAGGTGGCAGCCAGGAGAGAGGACCTGTTTTGGGCAGGTAAGGGGCCTTCCTGCACTCTTGCTGCAGCTGGGACAGGGTCCGGGAGAGCCCGGGTGGGAGGCCCCCACCCCATGCCTAAGCACTACCCTGAAGCCCTACCCTTCTGCCTTGCCTCCTTGCCCTTCTCCATTGGCCAAGGCCACACCCAAAGTGCTCTGCTGAAGCCTCAGTCTCTGCCCCCCTCCCCAAACTCGGACCCTGTGCCTGAAGCTGATCCCTAACCCTCATTGCTTGCCTTGAGGTGCAGGACTGGGCTGGAGCCCCCACCCTCACTGCAACCCACAGCCCTCTGCCAAAACTCTAGCCCCTACCCCAATCCCTGAGCAGCAGCCCCAAGCCCAACCCTGAGCCAGCACCCAAAAGCTTTCCCTCATCCCACCAGGCATAAGGCCCAAAGCCTGCATGCATGCCTGAAGCTGCTCCCTGGCAGCCCCTAAGCAGCCAGCCTTCTTGTAAGCCCAGCTGGCAGGGGTGTGTGGCCTGGGCGGCAGAGGAAGGTTTTGGAGGGCTGGAAGCAGAGGCAGGTTGGAGGGGCAGTGCTTGAGTGCTGATGAGCAGGTGCTCTGTGTTGCCTCAGCGCAGCATGCAGGAGCTGGAGGCAGGCGCAGGAGGACAGGAAGGGCTGCCAGGTGGCAGCCAGGAGAGAGGCCATGTTGTGGGGAGGTAAGGGGCCTTGAGGTAGTGGTTCTGCAGCTGGGACAGCACCTGGCAGAGCCCCTCCGGGAGGCCCCCACCCCATGCCTAAGCACTGACCTGAAGCCCTACCCTTGCACCTTGCTGCCTTGGCGTCCTAAATTCGCCAAGGCCAAACCCCAAGGGCTACACTGAAGCCTCCGTCTGCCCGCTTCCCCAAACTCGGACCCTGTGCCTGAAGCTAATCCCAAGGCCTCATCGCTCGCCTTGGGGTGCTGCACCGGGCTGCAGCCCTCACCCCCACTCCAACCCACAGCCCTCTGCCAAAGCTCTAGCCCCTACCGCAAACCCTGAGCACCAAGGCCAAGCCCTACACTGAGCCAGCAGCCAAAAGCTTTGCCTGACCCCACTCAGCACAAAGCCCAAAGCCTGCACGCATGCCTGAAGCCTAAGGCCAAACTTGCTCTGGCGCAGCCCCTAAGCACCCAGCCTTCTTGTAAGCCCAGCTGGAAGGGCTTGGGGGCCTGGGAGGCAGAAGAAGAGCAGGGCAGGTGGGGTGTTGGAGTGCAGGGGCGTGGAGCTGAGGGGAGAGGGCAGAGGCAGGCAAGAGGCAGGTGGCGGTGAAGGTGAGAGGGCTGCGCTGTAGATTGTGAGGTCACTTGTGCTGCAGCAATGTGATTGGTGAGGAGCAGGAGGCAGGCATTGTGAGGTGCTCCTGGGAAAATGAAGGCCATGGCAGGAGGGCCGCAGGTGGCTGGGGTGGCAGAGGCAGAGGCAGGCTGGAGGGAGAGCGCTTGGGTGCTGATGAGGAGGTGCTCTGTGTTGCCTCAGCGCAGCACGCAGGAGCTGGAGGCAGGTGCGGGAGGACAGGAAGGGCTGCCAGGTGGCAGCCAGGAGAGAGAACCTGTTTTGGGCAGGTAAGGGGCCTTCCTGCACTCTTGCTGCAGCTGGGACAGGGTCCGGGAGAGCCCGGGTGGGAGGCCCCCACCCCATGCCTAAGCACTACCCTGAAGCCCTACCCTTCTGCCTTGCCTCCTTGCCCTTCTCCATTGGCCAAGGCCACACCCAAAGTGCTCTGCTGAAGCCTCAGTCTCTGCCCCCCTCCCCAAACTCGGACCCTGTGCCTGAAGCTGATCCCTAACCCTCATTGCTTGCCTTGAGGTGCAGGACTGGGCTGGAGCCCCCACCCTCACTGCAACCCACAGCCCTCTGCCAAAACTCTAGCCCCTACCCCAATCCCTGAGCAGCAGCCCCAAGCCCAACCCTGAGCCAGCACCCAAAAGCTTTCCCTCATCCCACCAGGCATAAGGCCCAAAGCCTGCATGCATGCCTGAAGCCTCAGCCTGAAGCTGCTCCCTGGCAGCCCCTAAGCAGCCAGCCTTCTTGTAAGCCGAGCTGGCAGGGGTGTGTGGCCTGGGCGGCAGAGGAAGGTTTTGGAGGGCTGGAAGCAGAGGCAGGTTGGAGGGGCAGTGCTTGGGTGCTGATGAGCAGGTGCTCTGTGTTGCCTCAGCGCAGCAGGCAGGAGCTGGAGGCAGGCGCGGGAGGACAGGAAGGGCTGCCAGGTGGCAGCCAGGAGAGAGGCCATGTTGTGGGGAGGTAAGGGGCCTTGAGGTAGTGGTTCTGCAGCTGGGACAGCACCTGGCAGAGCCCCTCCGGGAGGCCCCCACCCCATGCCTAAGCACTGACCTGAAGCCCTACCCTTGCACCTTGCTGCCTTGGTGTCCTAAATTCGCCAAGGCCAAACCCCAAGGGCTACACTGAAGCCTCCGTCTGCCCGCTTCCCCAAACTCGGACCCTGTGCCTGAAGCTAATCCCAAGGCCTCATCGCTCGCCTTGGGGTGCTGCACCGGGCTGCAGCCCTCACCCCCACTCCAACCCACAGCCCTCTGCCAAAGCTCTAGCCCCTACCGCAAACCCTGAGCACCAAGGCCAAGCCCTACACTGAGCCAGCAGCCAAAAGCTTTGCCTGACCCCACTCAGCACAAAGCCCAAAGCCTGCACGCATGCCTGAAGCCTAAGGCCAAACTAGCTCTGTCGCAGCCCCTAAGCACCCAGCCTTCTTGTAAGGCGAGCTGGAAGGGCTTGGGGGCCTGGGAGGCAGAAGAAGAGCAGGGCAGGTGGGGTGTTGGAGTGCAGGGGCGTGGAGCTGAGGGGAGAGGGCAGAGGCAGGCAAGAGGCAGGTGGCGGTGAAGGTGTGAGGGCTGCGCTGTAGATTGTGAGGTCACTTGTGCTGCAGCAATGTGATTGGTGAGGAGCAGGAGGCAGGCATTGTGAGGTGCTCCTGGGAAAATGAAGGGCACGGCAGGAGGGCCGCAGGTGGCTGGGGTGGCAGAGGCAGGCTGGAGGGAGAGCGCTTGGGTGCTGATGAGGAGGTGCTCTGTGTTGCCTCAGCGAAGCACGCAGGAGCTGGAGGCAGGCGCGGGAGGACAGGAAGGGCTGCCAGGTGGCAGCCAGGAGAGAGGACCTGTTTTGGGCAGGTAAGGGGCCTTCCTGCACTCTTGCTGCAGCTGGGACAGGGTCCGGGAGAGCCCGGGTGGGAGGCCCCCACCCCATGCCTAAGCACTACCGTGAAGCCCTACCCTTCTGCCTTGCCTCCTTGCCCTTCTCCATTGGCCAAGGCCACACCCAAAGTGCTCTGCTGAAGCCTCAGTCTCTGCCCCCCTCCCCAAACTCGGACCCTGTGCCTGAAGCTGATCCCTAACCCTCATTGCTTGCCTTGAGGTGCAGGACTGGGCTGGAGCCCCCACCCTCACTGCAACCCACAGCCCTCTGCCAAAACTCTAGCCCCTACCCCAATCCCTGAGCAGCAGCCCCAAGCCCAACCCTGAGCCAGCACCCAAAAGCTTTCCCTCATCCCACCAGGCATAAGGCCCAAAGCCTGCATGCATGCCTGAAGCTGCTCCCTGGCAGCCCCTAAGCAGCCAGCCTTCTTGTAAGCCCAGCTGGCAGGGGTGTGTGGCCTGGGCGGCAGAGGAAGGTTTTGGAGGGCTGGAAGCAGAGGCAGGTTGGAGGGGCAGTGCTTGGGTGCTGATGAGCAGGTGCTCTGTGTTGCCTCAGCGCAGCAGGCAGGAGCTGGAGGCAGGCGCAGGAGGACAGGAAGGGCTGCCAGGTGGCAGCCAGGAGAGAGGCCATGTTGTGGGGAGGTAAGGGGCCTTGAGGTAGTGGTTCTGCAGCTGGGACAGCACCTGGCAGAGCCCCTCCGGGAGGCCCCCACCCCATGCCTAAGCACTGACCTGAAGCCCTACCCTTGCACCTTGCTGCCTTGGCGTCCTAAATTCGCCAAGGCCAAACCCCAAGGGCTACACTGAAGCCTCCGTCTGCCCGCTTCCCCAAACTCGGACCCTGTGCCTGAAGCTAATCCCAAGGCCTCATCGCTCGCTTTGGGGTGCTGCACCGGGCTGCAGCCCTCACCCCCACTCCAACCCACAGCCCTCTGCCAAAGCTCTAGCCCCTACCGCAAACCCTGAGCACCAAGGCCAAGCCCTACACTGAGCCAGCAGCCAAAAGCTTTGCCTGACCCCACTCAGCACAAAGCCCAAAGCCTGCACGCATGCCTGAAGCCTAAGGCCAAACTTGCTCTGGCGCAGCCCCTAAGCACCCAGCCTTCTTGTAAGGCGAGCTGGAAGGGCTTGGGGGCCTGGGAGGCAGAAGAAGAGCAGGGCAGGTGGGGTGTTGGAGTGCAGGGGCGTGGAGCTGAGGGGAGAGGGCAGAGGCAGGCAAGAGGCAGGTGGCGGTGAAGGTGTGAGGGCTGCGCTGTAGATTGTGAGGTCACTTGTGCTGCAGCAATGTGATTGGTGAGGAGCAGGAGGCAGGCATTGTGAGGTGCTCCTGGGAAAATGAAGGGCACGGCAGGAGGGCCGCAGGTGGCTGGGGTGGCAGAGGCAGGCTGGAGGGAGAGCGCTTGGGTGCTGATGAGGAGGTGCTCTGTGTTGCCTCAGCGAAGCACGCAGGAGCTGGAGGCAGGCGCGGGAGGACAGGAAGGGCTGCCAGGTGGCAGCCAGGAGAGAGGACCTGTTTTGGGCAGGTAAGGGGCCTTCCTGCACTCTTGCTGCAGCTGGGACAGGGTCCGGGAGAGCCCGGGTGGGAGGCCCCCACCCCATGCCTAAGCACTACCCTGAAGCCCTACCCTTCTGCCTTGCCTCCTTGCCCTTCTCCATTGGCCAAGGCCACACCCAAAGTGCTCTGCTGAAGCCTCAGTCTCTGCCCCCCTCCCCAAACTCGGACCCTGTGCCTGAAGCTGATCCCTAACCCTCATTGCTTGCCTTGAGGTGCAGGACTGGGCTGGAGCCCCCACCCTCACTGCAACCCACAGCCCTCTGCCAAAACTCTAGCCCCTACCCCAATCCCTGAGCAGCAGCCCCAAGCCCAACCCTGAGCCAGCACCCAAAAGCTTTCCCTCATCCCACCAGGCATAAGGCCCAAAGCCTGCATGCATGCCTGAAGCTGCTCCCTGGCAGCCCCTAAGCAGCCAGCCTTCTTGTAAGCCGAGCTGGCAGGGGTGTGTGGCCTGGGCGGCAGAGGAAGGTTTTGGAGGGCTGGAAGCAGAGGCAGGTTGGAGGGGCAGTGCTTGGGTGCTGATGAGCAGGTGCTCTGTGTTGCCTCAGCGCAGCATGCAGGAGCTGGAGGCAGGCGCAGGAGGACAGGAAGGGCTGCCAGGTGGCAGCCAGGAGAGAGGCCATGTTGTGGGGAGGTAAGGGGCCTTGAGGTAGTGGTTCTGCAGCTGGGACAGCACCTGGCAGAGCCCCTCCGGGAGGCCCCCACCCCATGCCTAAGCACTGACCTGAAGCCCTACCCTTGCACCTTGCTGCCTTGGCGTCCTAAATTCGCCAAGGCCAAACCCCAAGGGCTACACTGAAGCCTCCGTCTGCCCGCTTCCCCAAACTCGGACCCTGTGCCTGAAGCTAATCCCAAGGCCTCATCGCTCGCCTTGGGGTGCTGCACCGGGCTGCAGCCCTCACCCCCACTCCAACCCACAGCCCTCTGCCAAAGCTCTAGCCCCTACCGCAAACCCTGAGCACCAAGGCCAAGCCCTACACTGAGCCAGCAGCCAAAAGCTTTGCCTGACCCCACTCAGCACAAAGCCCAAAGCCTGCACGCATGCCTGAAGCCTAAGGCCAAACTTGCTCTGGCGCAGCCCCTAAGCACCCAGCCTTCTTGTAAGGCGAGCTGGAAGGGCTTGGGGGCCTGGGAGGCAGAAGAAGAGCAGGGCAGGTGGGGTGTTGGAGTGCAGGGGCGTGGAGCTGAGGGGAGAGGGCAGAGGCAGGCAAGAGGCAGGTGGCGGTGAAGGTGTGAGGGCTGCGCTGTAGATTGTGAGGTCACTTGTGCTGCAGCAATGTGATTGGTGAGGAGCAGGAGGCAGGCATTGTGAGGTGCTCCTGGGAAAATGAAGGGCACGGCAGGAGGGCCGCAGGTGGCTGGGGTGGCAGAGGCAGGCTGGAGGGAGAGCGCTTGGGTGCTGATGAGGAGGTGCTCTGTGTTGCCTCAGCGAAGCACGCAGGAGCTGGAGGCAGGCGCGGGAGGACAGGAAGGGCTGCCAGGTGGCAGCCAGGAGAGAGGACCTGTTTTGGGCAGGTAAGGGGCCTTCCTGCACTCTTGCTGCAGCTGGGACAGGGTCCGGGAGAGCCCGGGTGGGAGGCCCCCACCCCATGCCTAAGCACTACCCTGAAGCCCTACCCTTCTGCCTTGCCTCCTTGCCCTTCTCCATTGGCCAAGGCCACACCCAAAGTGCTCTGCTGAAGCCTCAGTCTCTGCCCCCCTCCCCAAACTCGGACCCTGTGCCTGAAGCTGATCCCTAACCCTCATTGCTTGCCTTGAGGTGCAGGACTGGGCTGGAGCCCCCACCCTCACTGCAACCCACAGCCCTCTGCCAAAACTCTAGCCCCTACCCCAATCCCTGAGCACCAGCCCCAAGCCCAACCCTGAGCCAGCACCCAAAAGCTTTCCCTCATCCCACCAGGCATAAGGCCCAAAGCCTGCATGCATGCCTGAAGCTGCTCCCTGGCAGCCCCTAAGCAGCCAGCCTTCTTGTAAGCCAAGCTGGCAGGGGTGTGTGGCCTGGGCGGCAGAGGAAGGTTTTGGAGGGCTGGAAGCAGAGGCAGGTTGGAGGGGCAGTGCTTGGGTGCTGATGAGCAGGTGCTCTGTGTTGCCTCAGCGCAGCAGGCAGGAGCTGGAGGCAGGCGCAGGAGGACAGGAAGGGCTGCCAGGTGGCAGCCAGGAGAGAGGCCATGTTGTGGGGAGGTAAGGGGCCTTGAGGTAGTGGTTCTGCAGCTGGGACAGCACCTGGCAGAGCCCCTCCGGGAGGCCCCCACCCCATGCCTAAGCACTGACCTGAAGCCCTACCCTTGCACCTTGCTGCCTTGGCGTCCTAAATTCGCCAAGGCCAAACCCCAAGGGCTACACTGAAGCCTCCGTCTGCCCGCTTCCCCAAACTCGGACCCTGTGCCTGAAGCTAATCCCAAGGCCTCATCACTCGCCTTGGGGTGCTGCACCGGGCTGCAGCCCTCACCCCCACTCCAACCCACAGCCCTCTGCCAAAGCTCTAGCCCCTACCGCAAACCCTGAGCACCAAGGCCAAGCCCTACACTGAGCCAGCAGCCAAAAGCTTTGCCTGACCCCACTCAGCACAAAGCCCAAAGCCTGCACGCATGCCTGAAGCCTAAGGCCAAACTTGCTCTGGCGCAGCCCCTAAGCACCCAGCCTTCTTGTAAGGCGAGCTGGAAGGGCTTGGGGGCCTGGGAGGCAGAAGAAGAGCAGGGCAGGTGGGGTGTTGGAGTGCAGGGGCGTGGAGCTGAGGGGAGAGGGCAGAGGCAGGCAAGAGGCAGGTGGCGGTGAAGGTGTGAGGGCTGCGCTGTAGATTGTGAGGTCACTTGTGCTGCAGCAATGTGATTGGTGAGGAGCAGGAGGCAGGCATTGTGAGGTGCTCCTGGGAAAATGAAGGGCACGGCAGGAGGGCCGCAGGTGGCTGGGGTGGCAGAGGCAGGCTGGAGGGAGAGCGCTTGGGTGCTGATGAGGAGGTGCTCTGTGTTGCCTCAGCGAAGCACGCAGGAGCTGGAGGCAGGCGCGGGAGGACAGGAAGGGCTGCCAGGTGGCAGCCAGGAGAGAGGACCTGTTTTGGGCAGGTAAGGGGCCTTCCTGCACTCTTGCTGCAGCTGGGACAGGGTCCGGGAGAGCCCGGGTGGGAGGCCCCCACCCCATGCCTAAGCACTACCCTGAAGCCCTACCCTTCTGCCTTGCCTCCTTGCCCTTCTCCATTGGCCAAGGCCACACCCAAAGTGCTCTGCTGAAGCCTCAGTCTCTGCCCCCCTCCCCAAACTCGGACCCTGTGCCTGAAGCTGATCCCTAACCCTCATTGCTTGCCTTGAGGTGCAGGACTGGGCTGGAGCCCCCACCCTCACTGCAACCCACAGCCCTCTGCCAAAACTCTAGCCCCTACCCCAATCCCTGAGCACCAGCCCCAAGCCCAACCCTGAGCCAGCACCCAAAAGCTTTCCCTCATCCCACCAGGCATAAGGCCCAAAGCCTGCATGCATGCCTGAAGCTGCTCCCTGGCAGCCCCTAAGCAGCCAGCCTTCTTGTAAGCCAAGCTGGCAGGGGTGTGTGGCCTGGGCGGCAGAGGAAGGTTTTGGAGGGCTGGAAGCAGAGGCAGGTTGGAGGGGCAGTGCTTGGGTGCTGATGAGCAGGTGCTCTGTGTTGCCTCAGCGCAGCAGGCAGGAGCTGGAGGCAGGCGCAGGAGGACAGGAAGGGCTGCCAGGTGGCAGCCAGGAGAGAGGCCATGTTGTGGGGAGGTAAGGGGCCTTGAGGTAGTGGTTCTGCAGCTGGGACAGCACCTGGCAGAGCCCCTCCGGGAGGCCCCCACCCCATGCCTAAGCACTGAGCTGAAGCCCTACCCTTGCACCTTGCTGCCTTGGCGTCCTAAATTTGCCAAGGCCAAACCCCAAGGGCTACAGTGAAGCCTCCGTCTCTGCCCACTTCCCCAAACTCGGACCCTGTGCCTGAAGCTAATCCCAAGGCCTCATCGCTCGCCTTGGGGTGCTGCACCGGGCTGCAGCCCTCACCCCCACTCCAACCCACAGCCCTCTGCCAAAGCTCTAGCCCCTACCGCAAACCCTGAGCACCAAGGCCAAGCCCTACACTGAGCCAGCAGCCAAAAGCTTTGCCTGACCCCACTCAGCACAAAGCCCAAAGCCTGCACGCATGCCTGAAGCCTAAGGCCAAACTTGCTCTGGCGCAGCCCCTAAGCACCCAGCCTTCTTGTAAGCCCAGCTGGAAGGGCTTGGGGGCCTGGGAGGCAGAAGAAGAGCAGGGCAGGTGGGGTGTTGGAGTGCAGGGGCGTGGAGCTGAGGGGAGAGGGCAGAGGCAGGCAAGAGGCAGGTGGCGGTGAAGGTGAGAGGGCTGCGCTGTAGATTGTGAGGTCACTTGTGCTGCAGCAATGTGATTGGTGAGGAGCAGGAGGCAGGCATTGTGAGGTGCTCCTGGGAAAATGAAGGGCACGGCAGGAGGGCCGCAGGTGGCTGGGGTGGCAGAGGCAGAGGCAGGCTGGAGGGAGAGCGCTTGGGTGCTGATGAGGAGGTGCTCTGTGTTGCCTCAGCGCAGCACGCAGGAGCTGGAGGCAGGCGCGGGAGGACAGGAAGGGCTGCCAGGTGGCAGCCAGGAGAGAGAACCTGTTTTGGGCAGGTAAGGGGCCTTCCTGCACTCTTGCTGCAGCTGGGACAGGGTCCGGGAGAGCCCGGGTGGGAGGCCCCCACCCCATGCCTAAGCACTACCCTGAAGCCCTACCCTTCTGCCTTGCCTCCTTGCCCTTCTCCATTGGCCAAGGCCACACCCAAAGTGCTCTGCTGAAGCCTCAGTCTCTGCCCCCCTCCCCAAACTCGGACCCTGTGCCTGAAGCTGATCCCTAACCCTCATTGCTTGCCTTGAGGTGCAGGACTGGGCTGGAGCCCCCACCCTCACTGCAACCCACAGCCCTCTGCCAAAACTCTAGCCCCTACCCCAATCCCTGAGCAGCAGCCCCAAGCCCAACCCTGAGCCAGCACCCAAAAGCTTTCCCTCATCCCACCAGGCATAAGGCCCAAAGCCTGCATGCATGCCTGAAGCCTCAGCCTGAAGCTGCTCCCTGGCAGCCCCTAAGCAGCCAGCCTTCTTGTAAGCCGAGCTGGCAGGGGTGTGTGGCCTGGGCGGCAGAGGAAGGTTTTGGAGGGCTGGAAGCAGAGGCAGGTTGGAGGGGCAGTGCTTGGGTGCTGATGAGCAGGTGCTCTGTGTTGCCTCAGCGCAGCAGGCAGGAGCTGGAGGCAGGCGCGGGAGGACAGGAAGGGCTGCCAGGTGGCAGCCAGGAGAGAGGCCATGTTGTGGGGAGGTAAGGGGCCTTGAGGTAGTGGTTCTGCAGCTGGGACAGCACCTGGCAGAGCCCCTCCGGGAGGCCCCCACCCCATGCCTAAGCACTGACCTGAAGCCCTACCCTTGCACCTTGCTGCCTTGGCGTCCTAAATTCGCCAAGGCCAAACCCCAAGGGCTACACTGAAGCCTCCGTCTGCCCGCTTCCCCAAACTCGGACCCTGTGCCTGAAGCTAATCCCAAGGCCTCATCACTCGCCTTGGGGTGCTGCACCGGGCTGCAGCCCTCACCCCCACTCCAACCCACAGCCCTCTGCCAAAGCTCTAGCCCCTACCGCAAACCCTGAGCACCAAGGCCAAGCCCTACACTGAGCCAGCAGCCAAAAGCTTTGCCTGACCCCACTCAGCACAAAGCCCAAAGCCTGCACGCATGCCTGAAGCCTAAGGCCAAACTTGCTCTGGCGCAGCCCCTAAGCACCCAGCCTTCTTGTAAGGCGAGCTGGAAGGGCTTGGGGGCCTGGGAGGCAGAAGAAGAGCAGGGCAGGTGGGGTGTTGGAGTGCAGGGGCGTGGAGCTGAGGGGAGAGGGCAGAGGCAGGCAAGAGGCAGGTGGCGGTGAAGGTGTGAGGGCTGCGCTGTAGATTGTGAGGTCACTTGTGCTGCAGCAATGTGATTGGTGAGGAGCAGGAGGCAGGCATTGTGAGGTGCTCCTGGGAAAATGAAGGGCACGGCAGGAGGGCCGCAGGTGGCTGGGGTGGCAGAGGCAGGCTGGAGGGAGAGCGCTTGGGTGCTGATGAGGAGGTGCTCTGTGTTGCCTCAGCGAAGCACGCAGGAGCTGGAGGCAGGCGCGGGAGGACAGGAAGGGCTGCCAGGTGGCAGCCAGGAGAGAGGACCTGTTTTGGGCAGGTAAGGGGCCTTCCTGCACTCTTGCTGCAGCTGGGACAGGGTCCGGGAGAGCCCGGGTGGGAGGCCCCCACCCCATGCCTAAGCACTACCCTGAAGCCCTACCCTTCTGCCTTGCCTCCTTGCCCTTCTCCATTGGCCAAGGCCACACCCAAAGTGCTCTGCTGAAGCCTCAGTCTCTGCCCCCCTCCCCAAACTCGGACCCTGTGCCTGAAGCTGATCCCTAACCCTCATTGCTTGCCTTGAGGTGCAGGACTGGGCTGGAGCCCCCACCCTCACTGCAACCCACAGCCCTCTGCCAAAACTCTAGCCCCTACCCCAATCCCTGAGCACCAGCCCCAAGCCCAACCCTGAGCCAGCACCCAAAAGCTTTCCCTCATCCCACCAGGCATAAGGCCCAAAGCCTGCATGCATGCCTGAAGCTGCTCCCTGGCAGCCCCTAAGCAGCCAGCCTTCTTGTAAGCCAAGCTGGCAGGGGTGTGTGGCCTGGGCGGCAGAGGAAGGTTTTGGAGGGCTGGAAGCAGAGGCAGGTTGGAGGGGCAGTGCTTGGGTGCTGATGAGCAGGTGCTCTGTGTTGCCTCAGCGCAGCAGGCAGGAGCTGGAGGCAGGCGCAGGAGGACAGGAAGGGCTGCCAGGTGGCAGCCAGGAGAGAGGCCATGTTGTGGGGAGGTAAGGGGCCTTGAGGTAGTGGTTCTGCAGCTGGGACAGCACCTGGCAGAGCCCCTCCGGGAGGCCCCCACCCCATGCCTAAGCACTGAGCTGAAGCCCTACCCTTGCACCTTGCTGCCTTGGCGTCCTAAATTTGCCAAGGCCAAACCCCAAGGGCTACAGTGAAGCCTCCGTCTCTGCCCACTTCCCCAAACTCGGACCCTGTGCCTGAAGCTAATCCCAAGGCCTCATCGCTCGCCTTGGGGTGCTGCACCGGGCTGCAGCCCTCACCCCCACTCCAACCCACAGCCCTCTGCCAAAGCTCTAGCCCCTACCGCAAACCCTGAGCACCAAGGCCAAGCCCTACACTGAGCCAGCAGCCAAAAGCTTTGCCTGACCCCACTCAGCACAAAGCCCAAAGCCTGCACGCATGCCTGAAGCCTAAGGCCAAACTTGCTCTGGCGCAGCCCCTAAGCACCCAGCCTTCTTGTAAGCCCAGCTGGAAGGGCTTGGGGGCCTGGGAGGCAGAAGAAGAGCAGGGCAGGTGGGGTGTTGGAGTGCAGGGGCGTGGAGCTGAGGGGAGAGGGCAGAGGCAGGCAAGAGGCAGGTGGCGGTGAAGGTGAGAGGGCTGCGCTGTAGATTGTGAGGTCACTTGTGCTGCAGCAATGTGATTGGTGAGGAGCAGGAGGCAGGCATTGTGAGGTGCTCCTGGGAAAATGAAGGGCACGGCAGGAGGGCCGCAGGTGGCTGGGGTGGCAGAGGCAGAGGCAGGCTGGAGGGAGAGCGCTTGGGTGCTGATGAGGAGGTGCTCTGTGTTGCCTCAGCGCAGCACGCAGGAGCTGGAGGCAGGCGCGGGAGGACAGGAAGGGCTGCCAGGTGGCAGCCAGGAGAGAGAACCTGTTTTGGGCAGGTAAGGGGCCTTCCTGCACTCTTGCTGCAGCTGGGACAGGGTCCGGGAGAGCCCGGGTGGGAGGCCCCCACCCCATGCCTAAGCACTACCCTGAAGCCCTACCCTTCTGCCTTGCCTCCTTGCCCTTCTCCATTGGCCAAGGCCACACCCAAAGTGCTCTGCTGAAGCCTCAGTCTCTGCCCCCCTCCCCAAACTCGGACCCTGTGCCTGAAGCTGATCCCTAACCCTCATTGCTTGCCTTGAGGTGCAGGACTGGGCTGGAGCCCCCACCCTCACTGCAACCCACAGCCCTCTGCCAAAACTCTAGCCCCTACCCCAATCCCTGAGCAGCAGCCCCAAGCCCAACCCTGAGCCAGCACCCAAAAGCTTTCCCTCATCCCACCAGGCATAAGGCCCAAAGCCTGCATGCATGCCTGAAGCCTCAGCCTGAAGCTGCTCCCTGGCAGCCCCTAAGCAGCCAGCCTTCTTGTAAGCCGAGCTGGCAGGGGTGTGTGGCCTGGGCGGCAGAGGAAGGTTTTGGAGGGCTGGAAGCAGAGGCAGGTTGGAGGGGCAGTGCTTGGGTGCTGATGAGCAGGTGCTCTGTGTTGCCTCAGCGCAGCAGGCAGGAGCTGGAGGCAGGCGCGGGAGGACAGGAAGGGCTGCCAGGTGGCAGCCAGGAGAGAGGCCATGTTGTGGGGAGGTAAGGGGCCTTGAGGTAGTGGTTCTGCAGCTGGGACAGCACCTGGCAGAGCCCCTCCGGGAGGCCCCCACCCCATGCCTAAGCACTGACCTGAAGCCCTACCCTTGCACCTTGCTGCCTTGGCGTCCTAAATTCGCCAAGGCCAAACCCCAAGGGCTACACTGAAGCCTCCGTCTGCCCGCTTCCCCAAACTCGGACCCTGTGCCTGAAGCTAATCCCAAGGCCTCATCGCTCGCCTTGGGGTGCTGCACCGGGCTGCAGCCCTCACCCCCACTCCAACCCACAGCCCTCTGCCAAAGCTCTAGCCCCTACCGCAAACCCTGAGCACCAAGGCCAAGCCCTACACTGAGCCAGCAGCCAAAAGCTTTGCCTGACCCCACTCAGCACAAAGCCCAAAGCCTGCACGCATGCCTGAAGCCTAAGGCCAAACTAGCTGTGTCGCAGCCCCTAAGCACCCAGCCTTCTTGTAAGCCGAGCTGGAAGGGCTTGGGGGCCTGGGAGGCAGAAGAAGAGCAGGGCAGGTGGGGTGTTGGAGTGCAGGGGCGTGGAGCTGAGGGGAGAGGGCAGAGGCAGGCAAGAGGCAGGTGGCGGTGAAGGTGTGAGGGCTGCGCTGTAGATTGTGAGGTCACTTGTGCTGCAGCAATGTGATTGGTGAGTAGCAGGAGGCAGGCATTGTGAGGTGCTCCTGGGAAAATGAAGGGCACGGCAGGAGGGCCGCAGGTGGCTGGGGTGGCAGAGGCAGGCTGGAGGGAGAGCGCTTGGGTGCTGATGAGGAGGTGCTCTGTGTTGCCTCAGCGAAGCACGCAGGAGCTGGAGGCAGGCGCGGGAGGACAGGAAGGGCTGCCAGGTGGCAGCCAGGAGAGAGGACCTGTTTTGGGCAGGTAAGGGGCCTTCCTGCACTCTTGCTGCAGCTGGGACAGGGTCCGGGAGAGCCCGGGTGGGAGGCCCCCACCCCATGCCTAAGCACTACCCTGAAGCCCTACCCTTCTGCCTTGCCTCCTTGCCCTTCTCCATTGGCCAAGGCCACACCCAAAGTGCTCTGCTGAAGCCTCAGTCTCTGCCCCCCTCCCCAAACTCGGACCCTGTGCCTGAAGCTGATCCCTAACCCTCATTGCTTGCCTTGAGGTGCAGGACTGGGCTGGAGCCCCCACCCTCACTGCAACCCACAGCCCTCTGCCAAAACTCTAGCCCCTACCCCAATCCCTGAGCAGCAGCCCCAAGCCCAACCCTGAGCCAGCACCCAAAAGCTTTCCCTCATCCCACCAGGCATAAGGCCCAAAGCCTGCATGCATGCCTGAAGCTGCTCCCTGGCAGCCCCTAAGCAGCCAGCCTTCTTGTAAGCCGAGCTGGCAGGGGTGTGTGGCCTGGGCGGCAGAGGAAGGTTTTGGAGGGCTGGAAGCAGAGGCAGGTTGGAGGGGCAGTGCTTGAGTGCTGATGAGCAGGTGCTCTGTGTTGCCTCAGCGCAGCATGCAGGAGCTGGAGGCAGGCGCAGGAGGACAGGAAGGGCTGCCAGGTGGCAGCCAGGAGAGAGGCCATGTTGTGGGGAGGTAAGGGGCCTTGAGGTAGTGGTTCTGCAGCTGGGACAGCACCTGGCAGAGCCCCTCCGGGAGGCCCCCACCCCATGCCTAAGCACTGACCTGAAGCCCTACCCTTGCACCTTGCTGCCTTGGCGTCCTAAATTCGCCAAGGCCAAACCCCAAGGGCTACACTGAAGCCTCCGTCTGCCCGCTTCCCCAAACTCGGACCCTGTGCCTGAAGCTAATCCCAAGGCCTCATCGCTCGCCTTGGGGTGCTGCACCGGGCTGCAGCCCTCACCCCCACTCCAACCCACAGCCCTCTGCCAAAGCTCTAGCCCCTACCGCAAACCCTGAGCACCAAGGCCAAGCCCTACACTGAGCCAGCAGCCAAAAGCTTTGCCTGACCCCACTCAGCACAAAGCCCAAAGCCTGCACGCATGCCTGAAGCCTAAGGCCAAACTTGCTCTGGCGCAGCCCCTAAGCACCCAGCCTTCTTGTAAGCCCAGCTGGAAGGGCTTGGGGGCCTGGGAGGCAGAAGAAGAGCAGGGCAGGTGGGGTGTTGGAGTGCAGGGGCGTGGAGCTGAGGGGAGAGGGCAGAGGCAGGCAAGAGGCAGGTGGCGGTGAAGGTGAGAGGGCTGCGCTGTAGATTGTGAGGTCACTTGTGCTGCAGCAATGTGATTGGTGAGGAGCAGGAGGCAGGCATTGTGAGGTGCTCCTGGGAAAATGAAGGCCATGGCAGGAGGGCCGCAGGTGGCTGGGGTGGCAGAGGCAGAGGCAGGCTGGAGGGAGAGCGCTTGGGTGCTGATGAGGAGGTGCTCTGTGTTGCCTCAGCGCAGCACGCAGGAGCTGGAGGCAGGCGCGGGAGGACAGGAAGGGCTGCCAGGTGGCAGCCAGGAGAGAGAACCTGTTTTGGGCAGGTAAGGGGCCTTCCTGCACTCTTGCTGCAGCTGGGACAGGGTCCGGGAGAGCCCGGGTGGGAGGCCCCCACCCCATGCCTAAGCACTACCCTGAAGCCCTACCCTTCTGCCTTGCCTCCTTGCCCTTCTCCATTGGCCAAGGCCACACCCAAAGTGCTCTGCTGAAGCCTCAGTCTCTGCCCCCCTCCCCAAACTCGGACCCTGTGCCTGAAGCTGAGCCCTAACCCTCATTGCTTGCCTTGAGGTGCAGGACTGGGCTGGAGCCCCCACCCTCACTGCAACCCACAGCCCTCTGCCAAAACTCTAGCCCCTACCCCAATCCCTGAGCAGCAGCCCCAAGCCCAACCCTGAGCCAGCACCCAAAAGCTTTCCCTCATCCCACCAGGCATAAGGCCCAAAGCCTGCATGCATGCCTGAAGCCTCAGCCTGAAGCTGCTCCCTGGCAGCCCCTAAGCAGCCAGCCTTCTTGTAAGCCGAGCTGGCAGGGGTGTGTGGCCTGGGCGGCAGAGGAAGGTTTTGGAGGGCTGGAAGCAGAGGCAGGTTGGAGGGGCAGTGCTTGGGTGCTGATGAGCAGGTGCTCTGTGTTGCCTCAGCGCAGCAGGCAGGAGCTGGAGGCAGGCGCGGGAGGACAGGAAGGGCTGCCAGGTGGCAGCCAGGAGAGAGGCCATGTTGTGGGGAGGTAAGGGGCCTTGAGGTAGTGGTTCTGCAGCTGGGACAGCACCTGGCAGAGCCCCTCCGGGAGGCCCCCACCCCATGCCTAAGCACTGACCTGAAGCCCTACCCTTGCACCTTGCTGCCTTGGTGTCCTAAATTCGCCAAGGCCAAACCCCAAGGGCTACACTGAAGCCTCCGTCTGCCCGCTTCCCCAAACTCGGACCCTGTGCCTGAAGCTAATCCCAAGGCCTCATCGCTCGCCTTGGGGTGCTGCACCGGGCTGCAGCCCTCACCCCCACTCCAACCCACAGCCCTCTGCCAAAGCTCTAGCCCCTACCGCAAACCCTGAGCACCAAGGCCAAGCCCTACACTGAGCCAGCAGCCAAAAGCTTTGCCTGACCCCACTCAGCACAAAGCCCAAAGCCTGCACGCATGCCTGAAGCCTAAGGCCAAACTAGCTCTGTCGCAGCCCCTAAGCACCCAGCCTTCTTGTAAGCCCAGCTGGAAGGGCTTGGGGGCCTGGGAGGCAGAAGAAGAGCAGGGCAGGTGGGGTGTTGGAGTGCAGGGGCGTGGAGCTGAGGGGAGAGGGCAGAGGCAGGCAAGAGGCAGGTGGCGGTGAAGGTGTGAGGGCTGCGCTGTAGATTGTGAGGTCACTTGTGCTGCAGCAATGTGATTGGTGAGGAGCAGGAGGCAGGCATTGTGAGGTGCTCCTGGGAAAATGAAGGGCACGGCAGGAGGGCCGCAGGTGGCTGGGGTGGCAGAGGCAGGCTGGAGGGAGAGCGCTTGGGTGCTGATGAGGAGGTGCTCTGTGTTGCCTCAGCGAAGCACGCAGGAGCTGGAGGCAGGCGCGGGAGGACAGGAAGGGCTGCCAGGTGGCAGCCAGGAGAGAGGACCTGTTTTGGGCAGGTAAGGGGCCTTCCTGCACTCTTGCTGCAGCTGGGACAGGGTCCGGGAGAGCCCGGGTGGGAGGCCCCCACCCCATGCCTAAGCACTACCCTGAAGCCCTACCCTTCTGCCTTGCCTCCTTGCCCTTCTCCATTGGCCAAGGCCACACCCAAAGTGCTCTGCTGAAGCCTCAGTCTCTGCCCCCCTCCCCAAACTCGGACCCTGTGCCTGAAGCTGATCCCTAACCCTCATTGCTTGCCTTGAGGTGCAGGACTGGGCTGGAGCCCCCACCCTCACTGCAACCCACAGCCCTCTGCCAAAACTCTAGCCCCTACCCCAATCCCTGAGCAGCAGCCCCAAGCCCAACCCTGAGCCAGCACCCAAAAGCTTTCCCTCATCCCACCAGGCATAAGGCCCAAAGCCTGCATGCATGCCTGAAGCTGCTCCCTGGCAGCCCCTAAGCAGCCAGCCTTCTTGTAAGCCGAGCTGGCAGGGGTGTGTGGCCTGGGCGGCAGAGGAAGGTTTTGGAGGGCTGGAAGCAGAGGCAGGTTGGAGGGGCAGTGCTTGGGTGCTGATGAGCAGGTGCTCTGTGTTGCCTCAGCGCAGCAGGCAGGAGCTGGAGGCAGGCGCAGGAGGACAGGAAGGGCTGCCAGGTGGCAGCCAGGAGAGAGGCCATGTTGTGGGGAGGTAAGGGGCCTTGAGGTAGTGGTTCTGCAGCTGGGACAGCACCTGGCAGAGCCCCTCCGGGAGGCCCCCACCCCATGCCTAAGCACTGACCTGAAGCCCTACCCTTGCACCTTGCTGCCTTGGCGTCCTAAATTTGCCAAGGCCAAACCCCAAGGGCTACACTGAAGTCTCCGTCTGCCCGCTTCCCCAAACTCGGACCCTGTGCCTGAAGCTAATCCCAAGGCCTCATCGCTCGCCTTGGGGTGCTGCACCGGGCTGCAGCCCTCACCCCCACTCCAACCCACAGCCCTCTGCCAAAGCTCTAGCCCCTACCGCAAACCCTGAGCACCAAGGCCAAGCCCTACACTGAGCCAGCAGCCAAAAGCTTTGCCTGACCCCACTCAGCACAAAGCCCAAAGCCTGCACGCATGCCTGAAGCCTAAGGCCAAACTTGCTCTGGCGCAGCCCCTAAGCACCCAGCCTTCTTGTAAGGCGAGCTGGAAGGGCTTGGGGGCCTGGGAGGCAGAAGAAGAGCAGGGCAGGTGGGGTGTTGGAGTGCAGGGGCGTGGAGCTGAGGGGAGAGGGCAGAGGCAGGCAAGAGGCAGGTGGCGGTGAAGGTGTGAGGGCTGCGCTGTAGATTGTGAGGTCACTTGTGCTGCAGCAATGTGATTGGTGAGGAGCAGGAGGCAGGCATTGTGAGGTGCTCCTGGGAAAATGAAGGGCACGGCAGGAGGGCCGCAGGTGGCTGGGGTGGCAGAGGCAGGCTGGAGGGAGAGCGCTTGGGTGCTGATGAGGAGGTGCTCTGTGTTGCCTCAGCGAAGCACGCAGGAGCTGGAGGCAGGCGCGGGAGGACAGGAAGGGCTGCCAGGTGGCAGCCAGGAGAGAGGACCTGTTTTGGGCAGGTAAGGGGCCTTCCTGCACTCTTGCTGCAGCTGGGACAGGGTCCGGGAGAGCCCGGGTGGGAGGCCCCCACCCCATGCCTAAGCACTACCCTGAAGCCCTACCCTTCTGCCTTGCCTCCTTGCCCTTCTCCATTGGCCAAGGCCACACCCAAAGTGCTCTGCTGAAGCCTCAGTCTCTGCCCCCCTCCCCAAACTCGGACCCTGTGCCTGAAGCTGATCCCTAACCCTCATTGCTTGCCTTGAGGTGCAGGACTGGGCTGGAGCCCCCACCCTCACTGCAACCCACAGCCCTCTGCCAAAACTCTAGCCCCTACCCCAATCCCTGAGCAGCAGCCCCAAGCCCAACCCTGAGCCAGCACCCAAAAGCTTTCCCTCATCCCACCAGGCATAAGGCCCAAAGCCTGCATGCATGCCTGAAGCTGCTCCCTGGCAGCCCCTAAGCAGCCAGCCTTCTTGTAAGCCCAGCTGGCAGGGGTGTGTGGCCTGGGCGGCAGAGGAAGGTTTTGGAGGGCTGGAAGCAGAGGCAGGTTGGAGGGGCAGTGCTTGGGTGCTGATGAGCAGGTGCTCTGTGTTGCCTCAGCGCAGCAGGCAGGAGCTGGAGGCAGGCGCAGGAGGACAGGAAGGGCTGCCAGGTGGCAGCCAGGAGAGAGGCCATGTTGTGGGGAGGTAAGGGGCCTTGAGGTAGTGGTTCTGCAGCTGGGACAGCACCTGGCAGAGCCCCTCCGGGAGGCCCCCACCCCATGCCTAAGCACTGACCTGAAGCCCTACCCTTGCACCTTGCTGCCTTGGCGTCCTAAATTCGCCAAGGCCAAACCCCAAGGGCTACACTGAAGCCTCCGTCTGCCCGCTTCCCCAAACTCGGACCCTGTGCCTGAAGCTAATCCCAAGGCCTCATCGCTCGCCTTGGGGTGCTGCACCGGGCTGCAGCCCTCACCCCCACTCCAACCCACAGCCCTCTGCCAAAGCTCTAGCCCCTACCGCAAACCCTGAGCACCAAGGCCAAGCCCTACACTGAGCCAGCAGCCAAAAGCTTTGCCTGACCCCACTCAGCACAAAGCCCAAAGCCTGCACGCATGCCTGAAGCCTAAGGCCAAACTAGCTCTGTCGCAGCCCCTAAGCACCCAGCCTTCTTGTAAGGCGAGCTGGAAGGGCTTGGGGGCCTGGGAGGCAGAAGAAGAGCAGGGCAGGTGGGGTGTTGGAGTGCAGGGGCGTGGAGCTGAGGGGAGAGGGCAGAGGCAGGCAAGAGGCAGGTGGCGGTGAAGGTGTGAGGGCTGCGCTCTAGATTGTGAGGTCACTTGTGCTGCAGCAATGTGATTGGTGAGGAGCAGGAGGTGGGCATTGTGAGGTGCTCCTGGGAAAATGAAGGGCACGGCAGGAGGGCCGCAGGTGGCTGGGGTGGCAGAGGCAGAGGCAGGCTGGAGGGAGAGCGCTTGGGTGCTGATGAGGAGGTGCTCTGTGTTGCCTCAGCGAAGCACGCAGGAGCTGGAGGCAGGCGCGGGAGGACAGGAAGGGCTGCCAGGTGGCAGCCAGGAGAGAGGACCTGTTTTGGGCAGGTAAGGGGCCTTCCTGCACTCTTGCTGCAGCTGGGACAGGGTCCGGGAGAGCCCGGGTGGGAGGCCCCCACCCCATGCCTAAGCACTACCCTGAAGCCCTACCCTTCTGCCTTGCCTCCTTGCCCTTCTCCATTGGCCAAGGCCACACCCAAAGTGCTCTGCTGAAGCCTCAGTCTCTGCCCCCCTCCCCAAACTCGGACCCTGTGCCTGAAGCTGATCCCTAACCCTCATTGCTTGCCTTGAGGTGCAGGACTGGGCTGGAGCCCCCACCCTCACTGCAACCCACAGCCCTCTGCCAAAACTCTAGCCCCTACCCCAATCCCTGAGCAGCAGCCCCAAGCCCAACCCTGAGCCAGCACCCAAAAGCTTTCCCTCATCCCACCAGGCATAAGGCCCAAAGCCTGCATGCATGCCTGAAGCTGCTCCCTGGCAGCCCCTAAGCAGCCAGCCTTCTTGTAAGCCGAGCTGGCAGGGGTGTGTGGCCTGGGCGGCAGAGGAAGGTTTTGGAGGGCTGGAAGCAGAGGCAGGTTGGAGGGGCAGTGCTTGGGTGCTGATGAGCAGGTGCTCTGTGTTGCCTCAGCGCAGCAGGCAGGAGCTGGAGGCAGGCGCGGGAGGACAGGAAGGGCTGCCAGGTGGCAGCCAGGAGAGAGGCCATGTTGTGGGGAGGTAAGGGGCCTTGAGGTAGTGGTTCTGCAGCTGGGACAGCACCTGGCAGAGCCCCTCCGGGAGGCCCCCACCCCATGCCTAAGCACTGACCTGAAGCCCTACCCTTGCACCTTGCTGCCTTGGCGTCCTAAATTCGCCAAGGCCAAACCCCAAGGGCTACACTGAAGCCTCCGTCTGCCCGCTTCCCCAAACTCGGACCCTGTGCCTGAAGCTAATCCCAAGGCCTCATCGCTCGCCTTGGGGTGCTGCACCGGGCTGCAGCCCTCACCCCCACTCCAACCCACAGCCCTCTGCCAAAGCTCTAGCCCCTACCGCAAACCCTGAGCACCAAGGCCAAGCCCTACACTGAGCCAGCAGCCAAAAGCTTTGCCTGACCCCACTCAGCACAAAGCCCAAAGCCTGCACGCATGCCTGAAGCCTAAGGCCAAACTAGCTCTGTCGCAGCCCCTAAGCACCCAGCCTTCTTGTAAGCCGAGCTGGAAGGGCTTGGGGGCCTGGGAGGCAGAAGAAGAGCAGGGCAGGTGGGGTGTTGGAGTGCAGGGGCGTGGAGCTGAGGGGAGAGGGCAGAGGCAGACAAGAGGCAGGTGGCGGTGAAGGTGAGAGGGCTGCGCTGTAGATTGTGAGGTCACTTGTGCTGCAGCAGTGTGATTGGTGAGGAGCAGGAGGCAGGCATTGTGAGGTGCTCCTGGGAAAATGAAGGCCATGGCAGGAGGGCCGCAGGTGGCTGGGGTGGCAGAGGCAGAGGCAGGCTGGAGGGAGAGCGCTTGGGTGCTGATGAGGAGGTGCTCTGTGTTGCCTCAGCGAAGCACGCAGGAGCTGGAGGCAGGCGCGGGAGGACAGGAAGGGCTGCCAGGTGGCAGCCAGGAGAGAGGACCTGTTTTGGGCAGGTAAGGGGCCTTCCTGCACTCTTGCTGCAGCTGGGACAGGGTCCGGGAGAGCCCGGGTGGGAGGCCCCCACCCCATGCCTAAGCACTACCCTGAAGCCCTACCCTTCTGCCTTGCCTCCTTGCCCTTCTCCATTGGCCAAGGCCACACCCAAAGTGCTCTGCTGAAGCCTCAGTCTCTGCCCCCCTCCCCAAACTCGGACCCTGTGCCTGAAGCTGATCCCTAACCCTCATTGCTTGCCTTGAGGTGCAGGACTGGGCTGGAGCCCCCACCCTCACTGCAACCCACAGCCCTCTGCCAAAACTCTAGCCCCTACCCCAATCCCTGAGCAGCAGCCCCAAGCCCAACCCTGAGCCAGCACCCAAAAGCTTTCCCTCATCCCACCAGGCATAAGGCCCAAAGCCTGCATGCATGCCTGAAGCTGCTCCCTGGCAGCCCCTAAGCAGCCAGCCTTCTTGTAAGCCCAGCTGGCAGGGGTGTGTGGCCTGGGCGGCAGAGGAAGGTTTTGGAGGGCTGGAAGCAGAGGCAGGTTGGAGGGGCAGTGCTTGGGTGCTGATGAGCAGGTGCTCTGTGTTGCCTCAGCGCAGCAGGCAGGAGCTGGAGGCAGGCGCGGGAGGACAGGAAGGGCTGCCAGGTGGCAGCCAGGAGAGAGGCCATGTTGTGGGGAGGTAAGGGGCCTTGAGGTAGTGGTTCTGCAGCTGGGACAGCACCTGGCAGAGCCCCTCCGGGAGGCCCCCACCCCATGCCTAAGCACTGACCTGAAGCCCTACCCTTGCACCTTGCTGCCTTGGCGTCCTAAATTTGCCAAGGCCAAACCCCAAGGGCTACAGTGAAGCCTCCGTCTCTGCCCACTTCCCCAAACTCAGACCCTGTGCCTGAAGCTAATCCCAAGGCCTCATCGCTCGCCTTGGGGTGCTGCACCGGGCTGCAGCCCTCACCCCCACTCCAACCCACAGCCCTCTGCCAAAGCTCTAGCCCCTACCGCAAACCCTGAGCACCAAGGCCAAGCCCTACACTGAGCCAGCAGCCAAAAGCTTTGCCTGACCCCACTCAGCACAAAGCCCAAAGCCTGCACGCATGCCTGAAGCCTAAGGCCAAACTTGCTCTGGCGCAGCCCCTAAGCACCCAGCCTTCTTGTAAGCCCAGCTGGAAGGGCTTGGGGGCCTGGGAGGCAGAAGAAGAGCAGGGCAGGTGGGGTGTTGGAGTGCAGGGGCGTGGAGCTGAGGGGAGAGGGCAGAGGCAGGCAAGAGGCAGGTGGCGGTGAAGGTGAGAGGGCTGCGCTGTAGATTGTGAGGTCACTTGTGCTGCAGCAGTGTGATTGGTGAGGAGCAGGAGGCAGGCATTGTGAGGTGCTCCTGGGAAAATGAAGGCCATGGCAGGAGGGCCGCAGGTGGCTGGGGTGGCAGAGGCAGAGGCAGGCTGGAGGGAGAGCGCTTGGGTGCTGATGAGGAGGTGCTCTGTGTTGCCTCAGCGAAGCACGCAGGAGCTGGAGGCAGGCGCGGGAGGACAGGAAGGGCTGCCAGGTGGCAGCCAGGAGAGAGGACCTGTTTTGGGCAGGTGAGGGGCCTTCCTGCACTCTTGCTGCAGCTGGGACAGGGTCCGGGAGAGCCCGGGTGGGAGGCCCCCACCCCATGCCTAAGCACTACCCTGAAGCCCTACCCTTCTGCCTTGCCTCCTTGCCCTTCTCCATTGGCCAAGGCCACACCCAAAGTGCTCTGCTGAAGCCTCAGTCTCTGCCCCCCTCCCCAAACTCGGACCCTGTGCCTGAAGCTGATCCCTAACCCTCATTGCTTGCCTTGAGGTGCAGGACTGGGCTGGAGCCCCCACCCTCACTGCAACCCACAGCCCTCTGCCAAAACTCTAGCCCCTACCCCAATCCCTGAGCAGCAGCCCCAAGCCCAACCCTGAGCCAGCACCCAAAAGCTTTCCCTCATCCCACCAGGCATAAGGCCCAAAGCCTGCATGCATGCCTGAAGCTGCTCCCTGGCAGCCCCTAAGCAGCCAGCCTTCTTGTAAGCCGAGCTGGCAGGGGTGTGTGGCCTGGGCGGCAGAGGAAGGTTTTGGAGGGCTGGAAGCAGAGGCAGGTTGGAGGGGCAGTGCTTGGGTGCTGATGAGCAGGTGCTCTGTGTTGCCTCAGCGCAGCAGGCAGGAGCTGGAGGCAGGCGCGGGAGGACAGGAAGGGCTGCCAGGTGGCAGCCAGGAGAGAGGCCATGTTGTGGGGAGGTAAGGGGCCTTGAGGTTGTGGTTCTGCAGCTGGGACAGCACCTGGCAGAGCCCCTCCGGGAGGCCCCCACCCCATGCCTAAGCACTGACCTGAAGCCCTACCCTTGCACCTTGCTGCCTTGGCGTCCTAAATTCGCCAAGGCCAAACCCCAAGGGCTACACTGAAGCCTCCGTCTGCCCGCTTCCCCAAACTCGGACCCTGTGCCTGAAGCTAATCCCAAGGCCTCATCGCTCGCCTTGGGGTGCTGCACCGGGCTGCAGCCCTCACCCCCACTCCAACCCACAGCCCTCTGCCAAAGCTCTAGCCCCTACCGCAAACCCTGAGCACCAAGGCCAAGCCCTACACTGAGCCAGCAGCCAAAAGCTTTGCCTGACCCCACTCAGCACAAAGCCCAAAGCCTGCACGCATGCCTGAAGCCTAAGGCCAAACTTGCTCTGGCGCAGCCCCTAAGCACCCAGCCTTCTTGTAAGCCCAGCTGGAAGGGCTTGGGGGCCTGGGAGGCAGAAGAAGAGCAGGGCAGGTGGGGTGTTGGAGTGCAGGGGCGTGGAGCTGAGGGGAGAGGGCAGAGGCAGGCAAGAGGCAGGTGGCGGTGAAGGTGAGAGGGCTGCGCTGTAGATTGTGAGGTCACTTGTGCTGCAGCAGTGTGATTGGTGAGGAGCAGGAGGCAGGCATTGTGAGGTGCTCCTGGGAAAATGAAGGCCATGGCAGGAGGGCCGCAGGTGGCTGGGGTGGCAGAGGCAGAGGCAGGCTGGAGGGAGAGCGCTTGGGTGCTGATGAGGAGGTGCTCTGTGTTGCCTCAGCGAAGCACGCAGGAGCTGGAGGCAGGCGCGGGAGGACAGGAAGGGCTGCCAGGTGGCAGCCAGGAGAGAGAACCTGTTTTGGGCAGGTAAGGGGCCTTCCTGCACTCTTGCTGCAGCTGGGACAGGGTCCGGGAGAGCCCGGGTGGGAGGCCCCCACCCCATGCCTAAGCACTACCCTGAAGCCCTACCCTTCTGCCTTGCCTCCTTGCCCTTCTCCATTGGCCAAGGCCACACCCAAAGTGCTCTGCTGAAGCCTCAGTCTCTGCCCCCCTCCCCAAACTCGGACCCTGTGCCTGAAGCTGATCCCTAACCCTCATTGCTTGCCTTGAGGTGCAGGACTGGGCTGGAGCCCCCACCCTCACTGCAACCCACAGCCCTCTGCCAAAACTCTAGCCCCTACCCCAATCCCTGAGCAGCAGCCCCAAGCCCAACCCTGAGCCAGCACCCAAAAGCTTTCCCTCATCCCACCAGGCATAAGGCCCAAAGCCTGCATGCATGCCTGAAGCTGCTCCCTGGCAGCCCCTAAGCAGCCAGCCTTCTTGTAAGCCCAGCTGGCAGGGGTGTGTGGCCTGGGCGGCAGAGGAAGGTTTTGGAGGGCTGGAAGCAGAGGCAGGTTGGAGGGGCAGTGCTTGGGTGCTGATGAGCAGGTGCTCTGTGTTGCCTCAGCGCAGCAGGCAGGAGCTGGAGGCAGGCGCGGGAGGACAGGAAGGGCTGCCAGGTGGCAGCCAGGAGAGAGGCCATGTTGTGGGGAGGTAAGGGGCCTTGAGGTAGTGGTTCTGCAGCTGGGACAGCACCTGGCAGAGCCCCTCCGGGAGGCCCCCACCCCATGCCTAAGCACTGACCTGAAGCCCTACCCTTGCACCTTGCTGCCTTGGCGTCCTAAATTTGCCAAGGCCAAACCCCAAGGGCTACACTGAAGCCTCCGTCTGCCCGCTTCCCCAAACTCGGACCCTGTGCCTGAAGCTAATCCCAAGGCCTCATCACTCGCCTTGGGGTGCTGCACCGGGCTGCAGCCCTCACCCCCACTCCAACCCACAGCCCTCTGCCAAAGCTCTAGCCCCTACCGCAAACCCTGAGCACCAAGGCCAAGCCCTACACTGAGCCAGCAGCCAAAAGCTTTGCCTGACCCCACTCAGCACAAAGCCCAAAGCCTGCACGCATGCCTGAAGCCTAAGGCCAAACTTGCTCTGGCGCAGCCCCTAAGCACCCAGCCTTCTTGTAAGCCCAGCTGGAAGGGCTTGGGGGCCTGGGAGGCAGAAGAAGAGCAGGGCAGGTGGGGTGTTGGAGTGCAGGGGCGTGGAGCTGAGGGGAGAGGGCAGAGGCAGGCAAGAGGCAGGTGGCGGTGAAGGTGAGAGGGCTGCGCTGTAGATTGTGAGGTCACTTGTGCTGCAGCAGTGTGATTGGTGAGGAGCAGGAGGCAGGCATTGTGAGGTGCTCCTGGGAAAATGAAGGGCACGGCAGGAGGGCCGCAGGTGGCTGGGGTGGCAGAGGCAGAGGCAGGCTGGAGGGAGAGCGCTTGGGTGCTGATGAGGAGGTGCTCTGTGTTGCCTCAGCGAAGCACGCAGGAGCTGGAGGCAGGCGCGGGAGGACAGGAAGGGCTGCCAGGTGGCAGCCAGGAGAGAGAACCTGTTTTGGGCAGGTAAGGGGCCTTCCTGCACTCTTGCTGCAGCTGGGACAGGGTCCGGGAGAGCCCGGGTGGGAGGCCCCCACCCCATGCCTAAGCACTACCCTGAAGCCCTACCCTTCTGCCTTGCCTCCTTGCCCTTCTCCATTGGCCAAGGCCACACCCAAAGTGCTCTGCTGAAGCCTCAGTCTCTGCCCCCCTCCCCAAACTCGGACCCTGTGCCTGAAGCTGATCCCTAACCCTCATTGCTTGCCTTGAGGTGCAGGACTGGGCTGGAGCCCCCACCCTCACTGCAACCCACAGCCCTCTGCCAAAACTCTAGCCCCTACCCCAATCCCTGAGCAGCAGCCCCAAGCCCAACCCTGAGCCAGCACCCAAAAGCTTTCCCTCATCCCACCAGGCATAAGGCCCAAAGCCTGCATGCATGCCTGAAGCTGCTCCCTGGCAGCCCCTAAGCAGCCAGCCTTCTTGTAAGCCGAGCTGGCAGGGGTGTGTGGCCTGGGCGGCAGAGGAAGGTTTTGGAGGGCTGGAAGCAGAGGCAGGTTGGAGGGGCAGTGCTTGGGTGCTGATGAGCAGGTGCTCTGTGTTGCCTCAGCGCAGCAGGCAGGAGCTGGAGGCAGGCGCGGGAGGACAGGAAGGGCTGCCAGGTGGCAGCCAGGAGAGAGGCCATGTTGTGGGGAGGTAAGGGGCCTTGAGGTAGTGGTTCTGCAGCTGGGACAGCACCTGGCAGAGCCCCTCCGGGAGGCCCCCACCCCATGCCTAAGCACTGACCTGAAGCCCTACCCTTGCACCTTGCTGCCTTGGCGTCCTAAATTCGCCAAGGCCAAACCCCAAGGGCTACAGTGAAGCCTCCGTCTCTGCCCGCTTCCCCAAACTCAGACCCTGTGCCTGAAGCTAATCCCAAGGCCTCATCGCTCGCCTTGGGGTGCTGCACCGGGCTGCAGCCCTCACCCCCACTCCAACCCACAGCCCTCTGCCAAAGCTCTAGCCCCTACCGCAAACCCTGAGCACCAAGGCCAAGCCCTACACTGAGCCAGCAGCCAAAAGCTTTGCCTGACCCCACTCAGCACAAAGCCCAAAGCCTGCACGCATGCCTGAAGCCTAAGGCCAAACTAGCTCTGTCGCAGCCCCTAAGCACCCAGCCTTCTTGTAAGCCCAGCTGGAAGGGCTTGGGGGCCTGGGAGGCAGAAGAAGAGCAGGGCAGGTGGGGTGTTGGAGTGCAGGGGCGTGGAGCTGAGGGGAGAGGGCAGAGGCAGGCAAGAGGCAGGTGGCGGTGAAGGTGAGAGGGCTGCGCTGTAGATTGTGAGGTCACTTGTGCTGCAGCAATGTGATTGGTGAGGAGCAGGAGGCAGGCATTGTGAGGTGCTCCTGGGAAAATGAAGGCCATGGCAGGAGGGCCGCAGGTGGCTGGGGTGGCAGAGGCAGAGGCAGGCTGGAGGGAGAGCGCTTGGGTGCTGATGAGGAGGTGCTCTGTGTTGCCTCAGCGAAGCACGCAGGAGCTGGAGGCAGGCGCGGGAGGACAGGAAGGGCTGCCAGGTGGCAGCCAGGAGAGAGAACCTGTTTTGGGCAGGTAAGGGGCCTTCCTGCACTCTTGCTGCAGCTGGGACAGGGTCCGGGAGAGCCCGGGTGGGAGGCCCCCACCCCATGCCTAAGCACTACCCTGAAGCCCTACCCTTCTGCCTTGCCTCCTTGCCCTTCTCCATTGGCCAAGGCCACACCCAAAGTGCTCTGCTGAAGCCTCAGTCTCTGCCCCCCTCCCCAAACTCGGACCCTGTGCCTGAAGCTGATCCCTAACCCTCATTGCTTGCCTTGAGGTGCAGGACTGGGCTGGAGCCCCCACCCTCACTGCAACCCACAGCCCTCTGCCAAAACTCTAGCCCCTACCCCAATCCCTGAGCAGCAGCCCCAAGCCCAACCCTGAGCCAGCACCCAAAAGCTTTCCCTCATCCCACCAGGCATAAGGCCCAAAGCCTGCATGCATGCCTGAAGCTGCTCCCTGGCAGCCCCTAAGCAGCCAGCCTTCTTGTAAGCCCAGCTGGCAGGGGTGTGTGGCCTGGGCGGCAGAGGAAGGTTTTGGAGGGCTGGAAGCAGAGGCAGGTTGGAGGGGCAGTGCTTGGGTGCTGATGAGCAGGTGCTCTGTGTTGCCTCAGCGCAGCATGCAGGAGCTGGAGGCAGGCGCGGGAGGACAGGAAGGGCTGCCAGGTGGCAGCCAGGAGAGAGGCCATGTTGTGGGGAGGTAAGGGGCCTTGAGGTAGTGGTTCTGCAGCTGGGACAGCACCTGGCAGAGCCCCTCCGGGAGGCCCCCACCCCATGCCTAAGCACTGACCTGAAGCCCTACCCTTGCACCTTGCTGCCTTGGCGTCCTAAATTCGCCAAGGCCAAACCCCAAGGGCTACACTGAAGCCTCCGTCTCTGCCCGCTTCCCCAAACTCAGACCCTGTGCCTGAAGCTAATCCCAAGGCCTCATCGCTCGCCTTGGGGTGCTGCACCGGGCTGCAGCCCTCACCCCCACTCCAACCCACAGCCCTCTGCCAAAGCTCTAGCCCCTACCGCAAACCCTGAGCACCAAGGCCAAGCCCTACACTGAGCCAGCAGCCAAAAGCTTTGCCTGACCCCACTCAGCACAAAGCCCAAAGCCTGCACGCATGCCTGAAGCCTAAGGCCAAACTTGCTCTGGCGCAGCCCCTAAGCACCCAGCCTTCTTGTAAGCCGAGCTGGAAGGGCTTGGGGGCCTGGGAGGCAGAAGAAGAGCAGGGCAGGTGGGGTGTTGGAGTGCAGGGGCGTGGAGCTGAGGGGAGAGGGCAGAGGCAGGCAAGAGGCAGGTGGCGGTGAAGGTGAGAGGGCTGCGCTGTAGATTGTGAGGTCACTTGTGCTGCAGCAATGTGATTGGTGAGGAGCAGGAGGCAGGCATTGTGAGGTGCTCCTGGGAAAATGAAGGGCACGGCAGGAGGGCCGCAGGTGGCTGGGGTGGCAGAGGCAGAGGCAGGCTGGAGGGAGAGCGCTTGGGTGCCGATGAGGAGGTGCTCTGTGTTGCCTCAGCGAAGCACGCAGGAGCTGGAGGCAGGCGCGGGAGGACAGGAAGGGCTGCCAGGTGGCAGCCAGGAGAGAGGACCTGTTTTGGGCAGGTAAGGGGCCTTCCTGCACTCTTGCTGCAGCTGGGACAGGGTCCGGGAGAGCCCGGGTGGGAGGCCCCCACCCCATGCCTAAGCACTACCGTGAAGCCCTACCCTTCTGCCTTGCCTCCTTGCCCTTCTCCATTGGCCAAGGCCACACCCAAAGTGCTCTGCTGAAGCCTCAGTCTCTGCCCCCCTCCCCAAACTCGGACCCTGTGCCTGAAGCTGATCCCTAACCCTCATTGCTTGCCTTGAGGTGCAGGACTGGGCTGGAGCCCCCACCCTCACTGCAACCCACAGCCCTCTGCCAAAACTCTAGCCCCTACCCCAATCCCTGAGCAGCAGCCCCAAGCCCAACCCTGAGCCAGCACCCAAAAGCTTTCCCTCATCCCACCAGGCATAAGGCCCAAAGCCTGCATGCATGCCTGAAGCTGCTCCCTGGCAGCCCCTAAGCAGCCAGCCTTCTTGTAAGCCCAGCTGGCAGGGGTGTGTGGCCTGGGCGGCAGAGGAAGGTTTTGGAGGGCTGGAAGCAGAGGCAGGTTGGAGGGGCAGTGCTTGGGTGCTGATGAGCAGGTGCTCTGTGTTGCCTCAGAGCAGCAGGCAGGAGCTGGAGGCAGGCGCAGGAGGACAGGAAGGGCTGCCAGGTGGCAGCCAGGAGAGAGGCCATGTTGTGGGGAGGTAAGGGGCCTTGAGGTAGTGGTTCTGCAGCTGGGACAGCACCTGGCAGAGCCCCTCCGGGAGGCCCCCACCCCATGCCTAAGCACTGACCTGAAGCCCTACCCTTGCACCTTGCTGCCTTGGCGTCCTAAATTTGCCAAGGCCAAACCCCAAGGGCTACACTGAAGCCTCCGTCTCTGCCCGCTTCCCCAAACTCGGACCCTGTGCCTGAAGCTAATCCCAAGGCCTCATCGCTCGCCTTGGGGTGCTGCACCGGGCTGCAGCCCTCACCCCCACTCCAACCCACAGCCCTCTGCCAAAGCTCTAGCCCCTACCGCAAACCCTGAGCACCGAGGCCAAGCCCTACACTGAGCCAGCAGCCAAAAGCTTTGCCTGACCCCACTCAGCACAAAGCCCAAAGCCTGCACGCATGCCTGAAGCCTAAGGCCAAACTTGCTCTGGCGCAGCCCCTAAGCACCCAGCCTTCTTGTAAGCCCAGCTGGAAGGGCTTGGGGGCCTGGGAGGCAGAAGAAGAGCAGGGCAGGTGGGGTGTTGGAGTGCAGGGGCGTGGAGCTGAGGGGAGAGGGCAGAGGCAGGCAAGAGGCAGGTGGCGGTGAAGGTGAGAGGGCTGCGCTGTAGATTGTGAGGTCACTTGTGCTGCAGCAATGTGATTGGTGAGGAGCAGGAGGCAGGCATTGTGAGGTGCTCCTGGGAAAATGAAGGCCATGGCAGGAGGGCCGCAGGTGGCTGGGGTGGCAGAGGCAGAGGCAGGCTGGAGGGAGAGCGCTTGGGTGCTGATGAGGAGGTGCTCTGTGTTGCCTCAGCGCAGCACGCAGGAGCTGGAGGCAGGCGCGGGAGGACAGGAAGGGCTGCCAGGTGGCAGCCAGGAGAGAGAACCTGTTTTGGGCAGGTAAGGGGCCTTCCTGCACTCTTGCTGCAGCTGGGACAGGGTCCGGGAGAGCCCGGGTGGGAGGCCCCCACCCCATGCCTAAGCACTACCCTGAAGCCCTACCCTTCTGCCTTGCCTCCTTGCCCTTCTCCATTGGCCAAGGCCACACCCAAAGTGCTCTGCTGAAGCCTCAGTCTCTGCCCCCCTCCCCAAACTCGGACCCTGTGCCTGAAGCTGATCCCTAACCCTCATTGCTTGCCTTGAGGTGCAGGACTGGGCTGGAGCCCCCACCCTCACTGCAACCCACAGCCCTCTGCCAAAACTCTAGCCCCTACCCCAATCCCTGAGCAGCAGCCCCAAGCCCAACCCTGAGCCAGCACCCAAAAGCTTTCCCTCATCCCACCAGGCATAAGGCCCAAAGCCTGCATGCATGCCTGAAGCTGCTCCCTGGCAGCCCCTAAGCAGCCAGCCTTCTTGTAAGCCGAGCTGGCAGGGGTGTGTGGCCTGGGCGGCAGAGGAAGGTTTTGGAGGGCTGGAAGCAGAGGCAGGTTGGAGGGGCAGTGCTTGGGTGCTGATGAGCAGGTGCTCTGTGTTGCCTCAGCGCAGCAGGCAGGAGCTGGAGGCAGGCGCAGGAGGACAGGAAGGGCTGCCAGGTGGCAGCCAGGAGAGAGGCCATGTTGTGGGGAGGTAAGGGGCCTTGAGGTAGTGGTTCTGCAGCTGGGACAGCACCTGGCAGAGCCCCTCCGGGAGGCCCCCACCCCATGCCTAAGCACTGACCTGAAGCCCTACCCTTGCACCTTGCTGCCTTGGTGTCCTAAATTCGCCAAGGCCAAACCCCAAGGGCTACACTGAAGCCTCCGTCTGCCCGCTTCCCCAAACTCGGACCCTGTGCCTGAAGCTAATCCCAAGGCCTCATCACTCGCCTTGGGGTGCTGCACCGGGCTGCAGCCCTCACCCCCACTCCAACCCACAGCCCTCTGCCAAAGCTCTAGCCCCTACCGCAAACCCTGAGCACCAAGGCCAAGCCCTACACTGAGCCAGCAGCCAAAAGCTTTGCCTGACCCCACTCAGCACAAAGCCCAAAGCCTGCACGCATGCCTGAAGCCTAAGGCCAAACTTGCTCTGGCGCAGCCCCTAAGCACCCAGCCTTCTTGTAAGCCCAGCTGGAAGGGCTTGGGGGCCTGGGAGGCAGAAGAAGAGCAGGGCAGGTGGGGTGTTGGAGTGCAGGGGCGTGGAGCTGAGGGGAGAGGGCAGAGGCAGGCAAGAGGCAGGTGGCGGTGAAGGTGTGAGGGCTGCGCTGTAGATTGTGAGGTCACTTGTGCTGCAGCAATGTGATTGGTGAGGAGCAGGAGGCAGGCATTGTGAGGTGCTCCTGGGAAAATGAAGGCCATGGCAGGAGGGCCGCAGGTGGCTGGGGTGGCAGAGGCAGAGGCAGGCTGGAGGGAGAGCGCTTGGGTGCTGATGAGGAGGTGCTCTGTGTTGCCTCAGCGCAGCACGCAGGAGCTGGAGGCAGGCGCGGGAGGACAGGAAGGGCTGCCAGGTGGCAGCCAGGAGAGAGAACCTGTTTTGGGCAGGTAAGGGGCCTTCCTGCACTCTTGCTGCAGCTGGGACAGGGTCCGGGAGAGCCCGGGTGGGAGGCCCCCACCCCATGCCTAAGCACTACCCTGAAGCCCTACCCTTCTGCCTTGCCTCCTTGCCCTTCTCCATTGGCCAAGGCCACACCCAAAGTGCTCTGCTGAAGCCTCAGTCTCTGCCCCCCTCCCCAAACTCGGACCCTGTGCCTGAAGCTGATCCCTAACCCTCATTGCTTGCCTTGAGGTGCAGGACTGGGCTGGAGCCCCCACCCTCACTGCAACCCACAGCCCTCTGCCAAAACTCTAGCCCCTACCCCAATCCCTGAGCAGCAGCCCCAAGCCCAACCCTGAGCCAGCACCCAAAAGCTTTCCCTCATCCCACCAGGCATAAGGCCCAAAGCCTGCATGCATGCCTGAAGCTGCTCCCTGGCAGCCCCTAAGCAGCCAGCCTTCTTGTAAGCCGAGCTGGCAGGGGTGTGTGGCCTGGGCGGCAGAGGAAGGTTTTGGAGGGCTGGAAGCAGAGGCAGGTTGGAGGGGCAGTGCTTGGGTGCTGATGAGCAGGTGCTCTGTGTTGCCTCAGCGCAGCAGGCAGGAGCTGGAGGCAGGCGCGGGAGGACAGGAAGGGCTGCCAGGTGGCAGCCAGGAGAGAGGCCATGTTGTGGGGAGGTAAGGGGCCTTGAGGTAGTGGTTCTGCAGCTGGGACAGCACCTGGCAGAGCCCCTCCGGGAGGCCCCCACCCCATGCCTAAGCACTGACCTGAAGCCCTACCCTTGCACCTTGCTGCCTTGGCGTCCTAAATTCGCCAAGGCCAAACCCCAAGGGCTACACTGAAGCCTCCGTCTGCCCGCTTCCCCAAACTCGGACCCTGTGCCTGAAGCTAATCCCAAGGCCTCATCGCTCGCCTTGGGGTGCTGCACCGGGCTGCAGCCCTCACCCCCACTCCAACCCACAGCCCTCTGCCAAAGCTCTAGCCCCTACCGCAAACCCTGAGCACCAAGGCCAAGCCCTACACTGAGCCAGCAGCCAAAAGCTTTGCCTGACCCCACTCAGCACAAAGCCCAAAGCCTGCACGCATGCCTGAAGCCTAAGGCCAAACTTGCTCTGGCGCAGCCCCTAAGCACCCAGCCTTCTTGTAAGCCCAGCTGGAAGGGCTTGGGGGCCTGGGAGGCAGAAGAAGAGCAGGGCAGGTGGGGTGTTGGAGTGCAGGGGCGTGGAGCTGAGGGGAGAGGGCAGAGGCAGGCAAGAGGCAGGTGGCGGTGAAGGTGAGAGGGCTGCGCTGTAGATTGTGAGGTCACTTGTGCTGCAGCAATGTGATTGGTGAGGAGCAGGAGGCGGGCATTGTGAGGTGCTCCTGGGAAAATGAAGGCCATGGCAGGAGGGCCGCAGGTGGCTGGGGTGGCAGAGGCAGAGGCAGGCTGGAGGGAGAGCGCTTGGGTGCTGATGAGGAGGTGCTCTGTGTTGCCTCAGCGAAGCACGCAGGAGCTGGAGGCAGGCGCGGGAGGACAGGAAGGGCTGCCAGGTGGCAGCCAGGAGAGAGAACCTGTTTTGGGCAGGTAAGGGGCCTTCCTGCACTCTTGCTGCAGCTGGGACAGGGTCCGGGAGAGCCCGGGTGGGAGGCCCCCACCCCATGCCTAAGCACTACCCTGAAGCCCTACCCTTCTGCCTTGCCTCCTTGCCCTTCTCCATTGGCCAAGGCCACACCCAAAGTGCTCTGCTGAAGCCTCAGTCTCTGCCCCCCTCCCCAAACTCGGACCCTGTGCCTGAAGCTGATCCCTAACCCTCATTGCTTGCCTTGAGGTGCAGGACTGGGCTGGAGCCCCCACCCTCACTGCAACCCACAGCCCTCTGCCAAAACTCTAGCCCCTACCCCAATCCCTGAGCAGCAGCCCCAAGCCCAACCCTGAGCCAGCACCCAAAAGCTTTCCCTCATCCCACCAGGCATAAGGCCCAAAGCCTGCATGCATGCCTGAAGCCTCAGCCTGAAGCTGCTCCCTGGCAGCCCCTAAGCAGCCAGCCTTCTTGTAAGCCGAGCTGGCAGGGGTGTGTGGCCTGGGCGGCAGAGGAAGGTTTTGGAGGGCTGGAAGCAGAGGCAGGTTGGAGGGGCAGTGCTTGGGTGCTGATGAGCAGGTGCTCTGTGTTGCCTCAGCGCAGCAGGCAGGAGCTGGAGGCAGGCGCAGGAGGACAGGAAGGGCTGCCAGGTGGCAGCCAGGAGAGAGGCCATGTTGTGGGGAGGTAAGGGGCCTTGAGGTAGTGGTTCTGCAGCTGGGACAGCACCTGGCAGAGCCCCTCCGGGAGGCCCCCACCCCATGCCTAAGCACTGACCTGAAGCCCTACCCTTGCACCTTGCTGCCTTGGCGTCCTAAATTCGCCAAGGCCAAACCCCAAGGGCTACACTGAAGCCTCCGTCTGCCCGCTTCCCCAAACTCGGACCCTGTGCCTGAAGCTAATCCCAAGGCCTCATCGCTCGCCTTGGGGTGCTGCACCGGGCTGCAGCCCTCACCCCCACTCCAACCCACAGCCCTCTGCCAAAGCTCTAGCCCCTACCGCAAACCCTGAGCACCAAGGCCAAGCCCTACACTGAGCCAGCAGCCAAAAGCTTTGCCTGACCCCACTCAGCACAAAGCCCAAAGCCTGCACGCATGCCTGAAGCCTAAGGCCAAACTTGCTCTGGCGCAGCCCCTAAGCACCCAGCCTTCTTGTAAGCCCAGCTGGAAGGGCTTGGGGGCCTGGGAGGCAGAAGAAGAGCAGGGCAGGTGGGGTGTTGGAGTGCAGGGGCGTGGAGCTGAGGGGAGAGGGCAGAGGCAGGCAAGAGGCAGGTGGCGGTGAAGGTGAGAGGGCTGCGCTGTAGATTGTGAGGTCACTTGTGCTGCAGCAATGTGATTGGTGAGGAGCAGGAGGCAGGCATTGTGAGGTGCTCCTGGGAAAATGAAGGCCATGGCAGGAGGGCCGCAGGTGGCTGGGGTGGCAGAGGCAGAGGCAGGCTGGAGGGAGAGCGCTTGGGTGCTGATGAGGAGGTGCTCTGTGTTGCCTCAGCGCAGCACGCAGGAGCTGGAGGCAGGCGCGGGAGGACAGGAAGGGCTGCCAGGTGGCAGCCAGGAGAGAGAACCTGTTTTGGGCAGGTAAGGGGCCTTCCTGCACTCTTGCTGCAGCTGGGACAGGGTCCGGGAGAGCCCGGGTGGGAGGCCCCCACCCCATGCCTAAGCACTACCCTGAAGCCCTACCCTTCTGCCTTGCCTCCTTGCCCTTCTCCATTGGCCAAGGCCACACCCAAAGTGCTCTCCTGAAGCCTCAGTCTCTGCCCCCCTCCCCAAACTCGGACCCTGTGCCTGAAGCTGATCCCTAACCCTCATTGCTTGCCTTGAGGTGCAGGACTGGGCTGGAGCCCCCACCCTCACTGCAACCCACAGCCCTCTGCCAAAACTCTAGCCCCTACCCCAATCCCTGAGCAGCAGCCCCAAGCCCAACCCTGAGCCAGCACCCAAAAGCTTTCCCTCATCCCACCAGGCATAAGGCCCAAAGCCTGCATGCATGCCTGAAGCCTCAGCCTGAAGCTGCTCCCTGGCAGCCCCTAAGCAGCCAGCCTTCTTGTAAGCCGAGCTGGCAGGGGTGTGTGGCCTGGGCGGCAGAGGAAGGTTTTGGAGGGCTGGAAGCAGAGGCAGGTTGGAGGGGCAGTGCTTGGGTGCTGATGAGCAGGTGCTCTGTGTTGCCTCAGCGCAGCATGCAGGAGCTGGAGGCAGGCGCGGGAGGACAGGAAGGGCTGCCAGGTGGCAGCCAGGAGAGAGGCCATGTTGTGGGGAGGTAAGGGGCCTTGAGGTAGTGGTTCTGCAGCTGGGACAGCACCTGGCAGAGCCCCTCCGGGAGGCCCCCACCCCATGCCTAAGCACTGACCTGAAGCCCTACCCTTGCACCTTGCTGCCTTGGCATCCTAAATTCGCCAAGGCCAAACCCCAAGGGCTACACTGAAGCCTCCGTCTGCCCGCTTCCCCAAACTCGGACCCTGTGCCTGAAGCTAATCCCAAGGCCTCATCGCTCGCCTTGGGGTGCTGCACCGGGCTGCAGCCCTCACCCCCACTCCAACCCACAGCCCTCTGCCAAAGCTCTAGCCCCTACCGCAAACCCTGAGCACCAAGGCCAAGCCCTACACTGAGCCAGCAGCCAAAAGCTTTGCCTGACCCCACTCAGCACAAAGCCCAAAGCCTGCACGCATGCCTGAAGCCTAAGGCCAAACTAGCTCTGTCGCAGCCCCTAAGCACCCAGCCTTCTTGTAAGCCGAGCTGGAAGGGCTTGGGGGCCTGGGAGGCAGAAGAAGAGCAGGGCAGGTGGGGTGTTGGAGTGCAGGGGCGTGGAGCTGAGGGGAGAGGGCAGAGGCAGGCAAGAGGCAGGTGGCGGTGAAGGTGTGAGGGCTGCGCTGTAGATTGTGAGGTCACTTGTGCTGCAGCAATGTGATTGGTGAGGAGCAGGAGGCGGGCATTGTGAGGTGCTCCTGGGAAAATGAAGGGCACGGCAGGAGGGCCGCAGGTGGCTGGGGTGGCAGAGGCAGAGGCAGGCTGGAGGGAGAGCGCTTGGGTGCTGATGAGGAGGTGCTCTGTGTTGCCTCAGCGAAGCACGCAGGAGCTGGAGGCAGGCGCGGGAGGACAGGAAGGGCTGCCAGGTGGCAGCCAGGAGAGAGAACCTGTTTTGGGCAGGTAAGGGGCCTTCCTGCACTCTTGCTGCAGCTGGGACAGGGTCCGGGAGAGCCCGGGTGGGAGGCCCCCACCCCATGCCTAAGCACTACCCTGAAGCCCTACCCTTCTGCCTTGCCTCCTTGCCCTTCTCCATTGGCCAAGGCCACACCCAAAGTGCTCTGCTGAAGCCTCAGTCTCTGCCCCCCTCCCCAAACTCGGACCCTGTGCCTGAAGCTGATCCCTAACCCTCATTGCTTGCCTTGAGGTGCAGGACTGGGCTGGAGCCCCCACCCTCACTGCAACCCACAGCCCTCTGCCAAAACTCTAGCCCCTACCCCAATCCATGAGCAGCAGCCCCAAGCCCAACCCTGAGCCAGCACCCAAAAGCTTTCCCTCATCCCACCAGGCATAAGGCCCAAAGCCTGCATGCATGCCTGAAGCTGCTCCCTGGCAGCCCCTAAGCAGCCAGCCTTCTTGTAAGCCGAGCTGGCAGGGGTGTGTGGCCTGGGCGGCAGAGGAAGGTTTTGGAGGGCTGGAAGCAGAGGCAGGTTGGAGGGGCAGTGCTTGGGTGCTGATGAGCAGGTGCTCTGTGTTGCCTCAGCGCAGCAGGCAGGAGCTGGAGGCAGGCGCAGGAGGACAGGAAGGGCTGCCAGGTGGCAGCCAGGAGAGAGGCCATGTTGTGGGGAGGTAAGGGGCCTTGAGGTAGTGGTTCTGCAGCTGGGACAGCACCTGGCAGAGCCCCTCCGGGAGGCCCCCACCCCATGCCTAAGCACTGACCTGAAGCCCTACCCTTGCACCTTGCTGCCTTGGTGTCCTAAATTCGCCAAGGCCAAACCCCAAGGGCTACACTGAAGCCTCCGTCTGCCCGCTTCCCCAAACTCGGACCCTGTGCCTGAAGCTAATCCCAAGGCCTCATCACTCGCCTTGGGGTGCTGCACCGGGCTGCAGCCCTCACCCCCACTCCAACCCACAGCCCTCTGCCAAAGCTCTAGCCCCTACCGCAAACCCTGAGCACCAAGGCCAAGCCCTACACTGAGCCAGCAGCCAAAAGCTTTGCCTGACCCCACTCAGCACAAAGCCCAAAGCCTGCACGCATGCCTGAAGCCTAAGGCCAAACTAGCTCTGTCGCAGCCCCTAAGCACCCAGCCTTCTTGTAAGCCCAGCTGGAAGGGCTTGGGGGCCTGGGAGGCAGAAGAAGAGCAGGGCAGGTGGGGTGTTGGAGTGCAGGGGCGTGGAGCTGAGGGGAGAGGGCAGAGGCAGGCAAGAGGCAGGTGGCGGTGAAGGTGAGAGGGCTGCGCTGTAGATTGTGAGGTCACTTGTGCTGCAGCAATGTGATTGGTGAGGAGCAGGAGGCGGGCATTGTGAGGTGCTCCTGGGAAAATGAAGGGCACGGCAGGAGGGCCGCAGGTGGCTGGGGTGGCAGAGGCAGGCTGGAGGGAGAGTGCTTGGGTGCTGATGAGGAGGTGCTCTGTGTTGCCTCAGCGAAGCACGCAGGAGCTGGAGGCAGGCGCGGGAGGACAGGAAGGGCTGCCAGGTGGCAGCCAGGAGAGAGGACCTGTTTTGGGCAGGTAAGGGGCCTTCCTGCACTCTTGCTGCAGCTGGGACAGGGTCCGGGAGAGCCCGGGTGGGAGGCCCCCACCCCATGCCTAAGCACTACCCTGAAGCCCTACCCTTCTGCCTTGCCTCCTTGCCCTTCTCCATTGGCCAAGGCCACACCCAAAGTGCTCTCCTGAAGCCTCAGTCTCTGCCCCCCTCCCCAAACTCGGACCCTGTGCCTGAAGCTGATCCCTAACCCTCATTGCTTGCCTTGAGGTGCAGGACTGGGCTGGAGCCCCCACCCTCACTGCAACCCACAGCCCTCTGCCAAAACTCTAGCCCCTACCCCAATCCCTGAGCACCAGCCCCAAGCCCAACCCTGAGCCAGCACCCAAAAGCTTTCCCTCATCCCACCAGGCATAAGGCCCAAAGCCTGCATGCATGCCTGAAGCTGCTCCCTGGCAGCCCCTAAGCAGCCAGCCTTCTTGTAAGCCCAGCTGGCAGGGGTGTGTGGCCTGGGCGGCAGAGGAAGGTTTTGGAGGGCTGGAAGCAGAGGCAGGTTGGAGGGGCAGTGCTTGGGTGCTGATGAGCAGGTGCTCTGTGTTGCCTCAGCGCAGCAGGCAGGAGCTGGAGGCAGGCGCGGGAGGACAGGAAGGGCTGCCAGGTGGCAGCCAGGAGAGAGGCCATGTTGTGGGGAGGTAAGGGGCCTTGAGGTAGTGGTTCTGCAGCTGGGACAGCACCTGGCAGAGCCCCTCCGGGAGGCCCCCACCCCATGCCTAAGCACTGACCTGAAGCCCTACCCTTGCACCTTGCTGCCTTGGCGTCCTAAATTCGCCAAGGCCAAACCCCAAGGGCTACACTGAAGTCTCCGTCTGCCCGCTTCCCCAAACTCGGACCCTGTGCCTGAAGCTAATCCCAAGGCCTCATCGCTCGCCTTGGGGTGCTGCACCGGGCTGCAGCCCTCACCCCCACTCCAACCCACAGCCCTCTGCCAAAGCTCTAGCCCCTACCGCAAACCCTGAGCACCAAGGCCAAGCCCTACACTGAGCCAGCAGCCAAAAGCTTTGCCTGACCCCACTCAGCACAAAGCCCAAAGCCTGCACGCATGCCTGAAGCCTAAGGCCAAACTTGCTCTGGCGCAGCCCCTAAGCACCCAGCCTTCTTGTAAGCCCAGCTGGAAGGGCTTGGGGGCCTGGGAGGCAGAAGAAGAGCAGGGCAGGTGGGGTGTTGGAGTGCAGGGGCGTGGAGCTGAGGGGAGAGGGCAGAGGCAGGCAAGAGGCAGGTGGCGGTGAAGGTGTGAGGGCTGCGCTGTAGATTGTGAGGTCACTTGTGCTGCAGCAATGTGATTGGTGAGGAGCAGGAGGCAGGCATTGTGAGGTGCTCCTGGGAAAATGAAGGGCACGGCAGGAGGGCCGCAGGTGGCTGGGGTGGCAGAGGCAGGCTGGAGGGAGAGCGCTTGGGTGCTGATGAGGAGGTGCTCTGTGTTGCCTCAGCGAAGCACGCAGGAGCTGGAGGCAGGCGCGGGAGGACAGGAAGGGCTGCCAGGTGGCAGCCAGGAGAGAGGACCTGTTTTGGGCAGGTAAGGGGCCTTCCTGCACTCTTGCTGCAGCTGGGACAGGGTCCGGGAGAGCCCGGGTGGGAGGCCCCCACCCCATGCCTAAGCACTACCCTGAAGCCCTACCCTTCTGCCTTGCCTCCTTGCCCTTCTCCATTGGCCAAGGCCACACCCAAAGTGCTCTGCTGAAGCCTCAGTCTCTGCCCCCCTCCCCAAACTCGGACCCTGTGCCTGAAGCTGATCCCTAACCCTCATTGCTTGCCTTGAGGTGCAGGACTGGGCTGGAGCCCCCACCCTCACTGCAACCCACAGCCCTCTGCCAAAACTCTAGCCCCTACCCCAATCCCTGAGCAGCAGCCCCAAGCCCAACCCTGAGCCAGCACCCAAAAGCTTTCCCTCATCCCACCAGGCATAAGGCCCAAAGCCTGCATGCATGCCTGAAGCTGCTCCCTGGCAGCCCCTAAGCAGCCAGCCTTCTTGTAAGCCGAGCTGGCAGGGGTGTGTGGCCTGGGCGGCAGAGGAAGGTTTTGGAGGGCTGGAAGCAGAGGCAGGTTGGAGGGGCAGTGCTTGGGTGCTGATGAGCAGGTGCTCTGTGTTGCCTCAGCGCAGCATGCAGGAGCTGGAGGCAGGCGCAGGAGGACAGGAAGGGCTGCCAGGTGGCAGCCAGGAGAGAGGCCATGTTGTGGGGAGGTAAGGGGCCTTGAGGTAGTGGTTCTGCAGCTGGGACAGCACCTGGCAGAGCCCCTCCGGGAGGCCCCCACCCCATGCCTAAGCACTGACCTGAAGCCCTACCCTTGCACCTTGCTGCCTTGGCGTCCTAAATTCGCCAAGGCCAAACCCCAAGGGCTACACTGAAGCCTCCGTCTGCCCGCTTCCCCAAACTCGGACCCTGTGCCTGAAGCTAATCCCAAGGCCTCATCGCTCGCCTTGGGGTGCTGCACCGGGCTGCAGCCCTCACCCCCACTCCAACCCACAGCCCTCTGCCAAAGCTCTAGCCCCTACCGCAAACCCTGAGCACCAAGGCCAAGCCCTACACTGAGCCAGCAGCCAAAAGCTTTGCCTGACCCCACTCAGCACAAAGCCCAAAGCCTGCACGCATGCCTGAAGCCTAAGGCCAAACTTGCTCTGGCGCAGCCCCTAAGCACCCAGCCTTCTTGCAAGGCGAGCTGGAAGGGCTTGGGGGCCTGGGAGGCAGAAGAAGAGCAGGGCAGGTGGGGTGTTGGAGTGCAGGGGCGTGGAGCTGAGGGGAGAGGGCAGAGGCAGGCAAGAGGCAGGTGGCGGTGAAGGTGTGAGGGCTGCGCTGTAGATTGTGAGGTCACTTGTGCTGCAGCAATGTGATTGGTGAGGAGCAGGAGGCAGGCATTGTGAGGTGCTCCTGGGAAAATGAAGGGCACGGCAGGAGGGCCGCAGGTGGCTGGGGTGGCAGAGGCAGGCTGGAGGGAGAGCGCTTGGGTGCTGATGAGGAGGTGCTCTGTGTTGCCTCAGCGAAGCACGCAGGAGCTGGAGGCAGGCGCGGGAGGACAGGAAGGGCTGCCAGGTGGCAGCCAGGAGAGAGGACCTGTTTTGGGCAGGTAAGGGGCCTTCCTGCACTCTTGCTGCAGCTGGGACAGGGTCCGGGAGAGCCCGGGTGGGAGGCCCCCACCCCATGCCTAAGCACTACCCTGAAGCCCTACCCTTCTGCCTTGCCTCCTTGCCCTTCTCCATTGGCCAAGGCCACACCCAAAGTGCTCTGCTGAAGCCTCAGTCTCTGCCCCCCTCCCCAAACTCGGACCCTGTGCCTGAAGCTGATCCCTAACCCTCATTGCTTGCCTTGAGGTGCAGGACTGGGCTGGAGCCCCCACCCTCACTGCAACCCACAGCCCTCTGCCAAAACTCTAGCCCCTACCCCAATCCCTGAGCAGCAGCCCCAAGCCCAACCCTGAGCCAGCACCCAAAAGCTTTCCCTCATCCCACCAGGCATAAGGCCCAAAGCCTGCATGCATGCCTGAAGCTGCTCCCTGGCAGCCCCTAAGCAGCCAGCCTTCTTGTAAGCCGAGCTGGCAGGGGTGTGTGGCCTGGGCGGCAGAGGAAGGTTTTGGAGGGCTGGAAGCAGAGGCAGGTTGGAGGGGCAGTGCTTGGGTGCTGATGAGCAGGTGCTCTGTGTTGCCTCAGCGCAGCAGGCAGGAGCTGGAGGCAGGCGCGGGAGGACAGGAAGGGCTGCCAGGTGGCAGCCAGGAGAGAGGCCATGTTGTGGGGAGGTAAGGGGCCTTGAGGTAGTGGTTCTGCAGCTGGGACAGCACCTGGCAGAGCCCCTCCGGGAGGCCCCCACCCCATGCCTAAGCACTGAGCTGAAGCCCTACCCTTGCACCTTGCTGCCTTGGCGTCCTAAATTCGCCAAGGCCAAACCCCAAGGGCTACACTGAAGTCTCCGTCTGCCCGCTTCCCCAAACTCGGACCCTGTGCCTGAAGCTAATCCCAAGGCCTCATCGCTCGCCTTGGGGTGCTGCACCGGGCTGCAGCCCTCACCCCCACTCCAACCCACAGCCCTCTGCCAAAGCTCTAGCCCCTACCGCAAACCCTGAGCACCAAGGCCAAGCCCTACACTGAGCCAGCAGCCAAAAGCTTTGCCTGACCCCACTCAGCACAAAGCCCAAAGCCTGCACGCATGCCTGAAGCCTAAGGCCAAACTTGCTCTGGCGCAGCCCCTAAGCACCCAGCCTTCTTGTAAGCCCAGCTGGAAGGGCTTGGGGGCCTGGGAGGCAGAAGAAGAGCAGGGCAGGTGGGGTGTTGGAGTGCAGGGGCGTGGAGCTGAGGGGAGAGGGCAGAGGCAGGCAAGAGGCAGGTGGCGGTGAAGGTGTGAGGGCTGCGCTGTAGATTGTGAGGTCACTTGTGCTGCAGCAATGTGATTGGTGAGGAGCAGGAGGCAGGCATTGTGAGGTGCTCCTGGGAAAATGAAGGGCACGGCAGGAGGGCCGCAGGTGGCTGGGGTGGCAGAGGCAGGCTGGAGGGAGAGCGCTTGGGTGCTGATGAGGAGGTGCTCTGTGTTGCCTCAGCGAAGCACGCAGGAGCTGGAGGCAGGCGCGGGAGGACAGGAAGGGCTGCCAGGTGGCAGCCAGGAGAGAGGACCTGTTTTGGGCAGGTAAGGGGCCTTCCTGCACTCTTGCTGCAGCTGGGACAGGGTCCGGGAGAGCCCGGGTGGGAGGCCCCCACCCCATGCCTAAGCACTACCCTGAAGCCCTACCCTTCTGCCTTGCCTCCTTGCCCTTCTCCATTGGCCAAGGCCACACCCAAAGTGCTCTGCTGAAGCCTCAGTCTCTGCCCCCCTCCCCAAACTCGGACCCTGTGCCTGAAGCTGATCCCTAACCCTCATTGCTTGCCTTGAGGTGCAGGACTGGGCTGGAGCCCCCACCCTCACTGCAACCCACAGCCCTCTGCCAAAACTCTAGCCCCTACCCCAATCCCTGAGCAGCAGCCCCAAGCCCAACCCTGAGCCAGCACCCAAAAGCTTTCCCTCATCCCACCAGGCATAAGGCCCAAAGCCTGCATGCATGCCTGAAGCTGCTCCCTGGCAGCCCCTAAGCAGCCAGCCTTCTTGTAAGCCGAGCTGGCAGGGGTGTGTGGCCTGGGCGGCAGAGGAAGGTTTTGGAGGGCTGGAAGCAGAGGCAGGTTGGAGGGGCAGTGCTTGGGTGCTGATGAGCAGGTGCTCTGTGTTGCCTCAGCGCAGCATGCAGGAGCTGGAGGCAGGCGCAGGAGGACAGGAAGGGCTGCCAGGTGGCAGCCAGGAGAGAGGCCATGTTGTGGGGAGGTAAGGGGCCTTGAGGTAGTGGTTCTGCAGCTGGGACAGCACCTGGCAGAGCCCCTCCGGGAGGCCCCCACCCCATGCCTAAGCACTGACCTGAAGCCCTACCCTTGCACCTTGCTGCCTTGGCGTCCTAAATTCGCCAAGGCCAAACCCCAAGGGCTACACTGAAGCCTCCGTCTGCCCGCTTCCCCAAACTCGGACCCTGTGCCTGAAGCTAATCCCAAGGCCTCATCGCTCGCCTTGGGGTGCTGCACCGGGCTGCAGCCCTCACCCCCACTCCAACCCACAGCCCTCTGCCAAAGCTCTAGCCCCTACCGCAAACCCTGAGCACCAAGGCCAAGCCCTACACTGAGCCAGCAGCCAAAAGCTTTGCCTGACCCCACTCAGCACAAAGCCCAAAGCCTGCACGCATGCCTGAAGCCTAAGGCCAAACTTGCTCTGGCGCAGCCCCTAAGCACCCAGCCTTCTTGTAAGCCCAGCTGGAAGGGCTTGGGGGCCTGGGAGGCAGAAGAAGAGCAGGGCAGGTGGGGTGTTGGAGTGCAGGGGCGTGGAGCTGAGGGGAGAGGGCAGAGGCAGGCAAGAGGCAGGTGGCGGTGAAGGTGTGAGGGCTGTGCTGTAGATTGTGAGGTCACTTGTGCTGCAGCAATGTGATTGGTGAGGAGCAGGAGGCAGGCATTGTGAGGTGCTCCTGGGAAAATGAAGGGCACGGCAGGAGGGCCGCAGGTGGCTGGGGTGGCAGAGGCAGGCTGGAGGGAGAGCGCTTGGGTGCTGATGAGGAGGTGCTCTGTGTTGCCTCAGCGAAGCACGCAGGAGCTGGAGGCAGGCGCGGGAGGACAGGAAGGGCTGCCAGGTGGCAGCCAGGAGAGAGGACCTGTTTTGGGCAGGTAAGGGGCCTTCCTGCACTCTTGCTGCAGCTGGGACAGGGTCCGGGAGAGCCCGGGTGGGAGGCCCCCACCCCATGCCTAAGCACTACCCTGAAGCCCTACCCTTCTGCCTTGCCTCCTTGCCCTTCTCCATTGGCCAAGGCCACACCCAAAGTGCTCTGCTGAAGCCTCAGTCTCTGCCCCCCTCCCCAAACTCGGACCCTGTGCCTGAAGCTGATCCCTAACCCTCATTGCTTGCCTTGAGGTGCAGGACTGGGCTGGAGCCCCCACCCTCACTGCAACCCACAGCCCTCTGCCAAAACTCTAGCCCCTACCCCAATCCCTGAGCAGCAGCCCCAAGCCCAACCCTGAGCCAGCACCCAAAAGCTTTCCCTCATCCCACCAGGCATAAGGCCCAAAGCCTGCATGCATGCCTGAAGCTGCTCCCTGGCAGCCCCTAAGCAGCCAGCCTTCTTGTAAGCCGAGCTGGCAGGGGTGTGTGGCCTGGGCGGCAGAGGAAGGTTTTGGAGGGCTGGAAGCAGAGGCAGGTTGGAGGGGCAGTGCTTGGGTGCTGATGAGCAGGTGCTCTGTGTTGCCTCAGCGCAGCATGCAGGAGCTGGAGGCAGGCGCAGGAGGACAGGAAGGGCTGCCAGGTGGCAGCCAGGAGAGAGGCCATGTTGTGGGGAGGTAAGGGGCCTTGAGGTAGTGGTTCTGCAGCTGGGACAGCACCTGGCAGAGCCCCTCCGGGAGGCCCCCACCCCATGCCTAAGCACTGACCTGAAGCCCTACCCTTGCACCTTGCTGCCTTGGCGTCCTAAATTCGCCAAGGCCAAACCCCAAGGGCTACACTGAAGCCTCCGTCTGCCCGCTTCCCCAAACTCGGACCCTGTGCCTGAAGCTAATCCCAAGGCCTCATCGCTCGCCTTGGGGTGCTGCACCGGGCTGCAGCCCTCACCCCCACTCCAACCCACAGCCCTCTGCCAAAGCTCTAGCCCCTACCGCAAACCCTGAGCACCAAGGCCAAGCCCTACACTGAGCCAGCAGCCAAAAGCTTTGCCTGACCCCACTCAGCACAAAGCCCAAAGCCTGCACGCATGCCTGAAGCCTAAGGCCAAACTTGCTCTGGCGCAGCCCCTAAGCACCCAGCCTTCTTGCAAGGCGAGCTGGAAGGGCTTGGGGGCCTGGGAGGCAGAAGAAGAGCAGGGCAGGTGGGGTGTTGGAGTGCAGGGGCGTGGAGCTGAGGGGAGAGGGCAGAGGCAGGCAAGAGGCAGGTGGCGGTGAAGGTGTGAGGGCTGCGCTGTAGATTGTGAGGTCACTTGTGCTGCAGCAATGTGATTGGTGAGGAGCAGGAGGCAGGCATTGTGAGGTGCTCCTGGGAAAATGAAGGGCACGGCAGGAGGGCCGCAGGTGGCTGGGGTGGCAGAGGCAGGCTGGAGGGAGAGCGCTTGGGTGCTGATGAGGAGGTGCTCTGTGTTGCCTCAGCGAAGCACGCAGGAGCTGGAGGCAGGCGCGGGAGGACAGGAAGGGCTGCCAGGTGGCAGCCAGGAGAGAGGACCTGTTTTGGGCAGGTAAGGGGCCTTCCTGCACTCTTGCTGCAGCTGGGACAGGGTCCGGGAGAGCCCGGGTGGGAGGCCCCCACCCCATGCCTAAGCACTACCCTGAAGCCCTACCCTTCTGCCTTGCCTCCTTGCCCTTCTCCATTGGCCAAGGCCACACCCAAAGTGCTCTGCTGAAGCCTCAGTCTCTGCCCCCCTCCCCAAACTCGGACCCTGTGCCTGAAGCTGATCCCTAACCCTCATTGCTTGCCTTGAGGTGCAGGACTGGGCTGGAGCCCCCACCCTCACTGCAACCCACAGCCCTCTGCCAAAACTCTAGCCCCTACCCCAATCCCTGAGCAGCAGCCCCAAGCCCAACCCTGAGCCAGCACCCAAAAGCTTTCCCTCATCCCACCAGGCATAAGGCCCAAAGCCTGCATGCATGCCTGAAGCTGCTCCCTGGCAGCCCCTAAGCAGCCAGCCTTCTTGTAAGCCGAGCTGGCAGGGGTGTGTGGCCTGGGCGGCAGAGGAAGGTTTTGGAGGGCTGGAAGCAGAGGCAGGTTGGAGGGGCAGTGCTTGGGTGCTGATGAGCAGGTGCTCTGTGTTGCCTCAGCGCAGCAGGCAGGAGCTGGAGGCAGGCGCGGGAGGACAGGAAGGGCTGCCAGGTGGCAGCCAGGAGAGAGGCCATGTTGTGGGGAGGTAAGGGGCCTTGAGGTAGTGGTTCTGCAGCTGGGACAGCACCTGGCAGAGCCCCTCCGGGAGGCCCCCATCCCATGCCTAAGCACTGACCTGAAGCCCTACCCTTGCACCTTGCTGCCTTGGTGTCCTAAATTCGCCAAGGCCAAACCCCAAGGGCTACACTGAAGCCTCCGTCTGCCCGCTTCCCCAAACTCGGACCCTGTGCCTGAAGCTAATCCCAAGGCCTCATCGCTCGCCTTGGGGTGCTGCACCGGGCTGCAGCCCTCACCCCCACTCCAACCCACAGCCCTCTGCCAAAGCTCTAGCCCCTACCGCAAACCCTGAGCACCAAGGCCAAGCCCTACACTGAGCCAGCAGCCAAAAGCTTTGCCTGACCCCACTCAGCACAAAGCCCAAAGCCTGCACGCATGCCTGAAGCCTAAGGCCAAACTAGCTCTGTCGCAGCCCCTAAGCACCCAGCCTTCTTGTAAGGCGAGCTGGAAGGGCTTGGGGGCCTGGGAGGCAGAAGAAGAGCAGGGCAGGTGGGGTGTTGGAGTGCAGGGGCGTGGAGCTGAGGGGAGAGGGCAGAGGCAGGCAAGAGGCAGGTGGCGGTGAAGGTGTGAGGGCTGCGCTGTAGATTGTGAGGTCACTTGTGCTGCAGCAATGTGATTGGTGAGGAGCAGGAGGCGGGCATTGTGAGGTGCTCCTGGGAAAATGAAGGGCACGGCAGGAGGGCCGCAGGTGGCTGGGGTGGCAGAGGCAGAGGCAGGCTGGAGGGAGAGCGCTTGGGTGCTGATGAGGAGGTGCTCTGTGTTGCCTCAGCGAAGCACGCAGGAGCTGGAGGCAGGCGCGGGAGGACAGGAAGGGCTGCCAGGTGGCAGCCAGGAGAGAGGACCTGTTTTGGGCAGGTAAGGGGCCTTCCTGCACTCTTGCTGCAGCTGGGACAGGGTCCGGGAGAGCCCGGGTGGGAGGCCCCCACCCCATGCCTAAGCACTACCCTGAAGCCCTACCCTTCTGCCTTGCCTCCTTGCCCTTCTCCATTGGCCAAGGCCACACCCAAAGTGCTCTGCTGAAGCCTCAGTCTCTGCCCCCCTCCCCAAACTCGGACCCTGTGCCTGAAGCTGATCCCTAACCCTCATTGCTTGCCTTGAGGTGCAGGACTGGGCTGGAGCCCCCACCCTCACTGCAACCCACAGCCCTCTGCCAAAACTCTAGCCCCTACCCCAATCCATGAGCAGCAGCCCCAAGCCCAACCCTGAGCCAGCACCCAAAAGCTTTCCCTCATCCCACCAGGCATAAGGCCCAAAGCCTGCATGCATGCCTGAAGCTGCTCCCTGGCAGCCCCTAAGCAGCCAGCCTTCTTGTAAGCCGAGCTGGCAGGGGTGTGTGGCCTGGGCGGCAGAGGAAGGTTTTGGAGGGCTGGAAGCAGAGGCAGGTTGGAGGGGCAGTGCTTGGGTGCTGATGAGCAGGTGCTCTGTGTTGCCTCAGCGCAGCAGGCAGGAGCTGGAGGCAGGCGCGGGAGGACAGGAAGGGCTGCCAGGTGGCAGCCAGGAGAGAGGCCATGTTGTGGGGAGGTAAGGGGCCTTGAGGTAGTGGTTCTGCAGCTGGGACAGCACCTGGCAGAGCCCCTCCGGGAGGCCCCCACCCCATGCCTAAGCACTGAGCTGAAGCCCTACCCTTGCACCTTGCTGCCTTGGCGTCCTAAATTCGCCAAGGCCAAACCCCAAGGGCTACACTGAAGTCTCCGTCTGCCCGCTTCCCCAAACTCGGACCCTGTGCCTGAAGCTAATCCCAAGGCCTCATCGCTCGCCTTGGGGTGCTGCACCGGGCTGCAGCCCTCACCCCCACTCCAACCCACAGCCCTCTGCCAAAGCTCTAGCCCCTACCGCAAACCCTGAGCACCAAGGCCAAGCCCTACACTGAGCCAGCAGCCAAAAGCTTTGCCTGACCCCACTCAGCACAAAGCCCAAAGCCTGCACGCATGCCTGAAGCCTAAGGCCAAACTTGCTCTGGCGCAGCCCCTAAGCACCCAGCCTTCTTGTAAGCCCAGCTGGAAGGGCTTGGGGGCCTGGGAGGCAGAAGAAGAGCAGGGCAGGTGGGGTGTTGGAGTGCAGGGGCGTGGAGCTGAGGGGAGAGGGCAGAGGCAGGCAAGAGGCAGGTGGCGGTGAAGGTGTGAGGGCTGCGCTGTAGATTGTGAGGTCACTTGTGCTGCAGCAATGTGATTGGTGAGGAGCAGGAGGCAGGCATTGTGAGGTGCTCCTGGGAAAATGAAGGGCACGGCAGGAGGGCCGCAGGTGGCTGGGGTGGCAGAGGCAGGCTGGAGGGAGAGCGCTTGGGTGCTGATGAGGAGGTGCTCTGTGTTGCCTCAGCGAAGCACGCAGGAGCTGGAGGCAGGCGCGGGAGGACAGGAAGGGCTGCCAGGTGGCAGCCAGGAGAGAGGACCTGTTTTGGGCAGGTAAGGGGCCTTCCTGCACTCTTGCTGCAGCTGGGACAGGGTCCGGGAGAGCCCGGGTGGGAGGCCCCCACCCCATGCCTAAGCACTACCCTGAAGCCCTACCCTTCTGCCTTGCCTCCTTGCCCTTCTCCATTGGCCAAGGCCACACCCAAAGTGCTCTGCTGAAGCCTCAGTCTCTGCCCCCCTCCCCAAACTCGGACCCTGTGCCTGAAGCTGATCCCTAACCCTCATTGCTTGCCTTGAGGTGCAGGACTGGGCTGGAGCCCCCACCCTCACTGCAACCCACAGCCCTCTGCCAAAACTCTAGCCCCTACCCCAATCCCTGAGCAGCAGCCCCAAGCCCAACCCTGAGCCAGCACCCAAAAGCTTTCCCTCATCCCACCAGGCATAAGGCCCAAAGCCTGCATGCATGCCTGAAGCTGCTCCCTGGCAGCCCCTAAGCAGCCAGCCTTCTTGTAAGCCGAGCTGGCAGGGGTGTGTGGCCTGGGCGGCAGAGGAAGGTTTTGGAGGGCTGGAAGCAGAGGCAGGTTGGAGGGGCAGTGCTTGGGTGCTGATGAGCAGGTGCTCTGTGTTGCCTCAGCGCAGCATGCAGGAGCTGGAGGCAGGCGCAGGAGGACAGGAAGGGCTGCCAGGTGGCAGCCAGGAGAGAGGCCATGTTGTGGGGAGGTAAGGGGCCTTGAGGTAGTGGTTCTGCAGCTGGGACAGCACCTGGCAGAGCCCCTCCGGGAGGCCCCCACCCCATGCCTAAGCACTGAGCTGAAGCCCTACCCTTGCACCTTGCTGCCTTGGCGTCCTAAATTCGCCAAGGCCAAACCCCAAGGGCTACACTGAAGCCTCCGTCTCTGCCCACTTCCCCAAACTCAGACCCTGTGCCTGAAGCTAATCCCAAGGCCTCATCGCTCGCCTTGGGGTGCTGCACCGGGCTGCAGCCCTCACCCCCACTCCAACCCACAGCCCTCTGCCAAAGCTCTAGCCCCTACCGCAAACCCTGAGCACCAAGGCCAAGCCCTACACTGAGCCAGCAGCCAAAAGCTTTGCCTGACCCCACTCAGCACAAAGCCCAAAGCCTGCACGCATGCCTGAAGCCTAAGGCCAAACTTGCTCTGGCGCAGCCCCTAAGCACCCAGCCTTCTTGTAAGCCCAGCTGGAAGGGCTTGGGGGCCTGGGAGGCAGAAGAAGAGCAGGGCAGGTGGGGTGTTGGAGTGCAGGGGCGTGGAGCTGAGGGGAGAGGGCAGAGGCAGGCAAGAGGCAGGTGGCGGTGAAGGTGTGAGGGCTGTGCTGTAGATTGTGAGGTCACTTGTGCTGCAGCAATGTGATTGGTGAGGAGCAGGAGGCAGGCATTGTGAGGTGCTCCTGGGAAAATGAAGGGCACGGCAGGAGGGCCGCAGGTGGCTGGGGTGGCAGAGGCAGGCTGGAGGGAGAGCGCTTGGGTGCTGATGAGGAGGTGCTCTGTGTTGCCTCAGCGAAGCACGCAGGAGCTGGAGGCAGGCGCGGGAGGACAGGAAGGGCTGCCAGGTGGCAGCCAGGAGAGAGGACCTGTTTTGGGCAGGTAAGGGGCCTTCCTGCACTCTTGCTGCAGCTGGGACAGGGTCCGGGAGAGCCCGGGTGGGAGGCCCCCACCCCATGCCTAAGCACTACCCTGAAGCCCTACCCTTCTGCCTTGCCTCCTTGCCCTTCTCCATTGGCCAAGGCCACACCCAAAGTGCTCTGCTGAAGCCTCAGTCTCTGCCCCCCTCCCCAAACTCGGACCCTGTGCCTGAAGCTGATCCCTAACCCTCATTGCTTGCCTTGAGGTGCAGGACTGGGCTGGAGCCCCCACCCTCACTGCAACCCACAGCCCTCTGCCAAAACTCTAGCCCCTACCCCAATCCCTGAGCAGCAGCCCCAAGCCCAACCCTGAGCCAGCACCCAAAAGCTTTCCCTCATCCCACCAGGCATAAGGCCCAAAGCCTGCATGCATGCCTGAAGCTGCTCCCTGGCAGCCCCTAAGCAGCCAGCCTTCTTGTAAGCCGAGCTGGCAGGGGTGTGTGGCCTGGGCGGCAGAGGAAGGTTTTGGAGGGCTGGAAGCAGAGGCAGGTTGGAGGGGCAGTGCTTGGGTGCTGATGAGCAGGTGCTCTGTGTTGCCTCAGCGCAGCATGCAGGAGCTGGAGGCAGGCGCAGGAGGACAGGAAGGGCTGCCAGGTGGCAGCCAGGAGAGAGGCCATGTTGTGGGGAGGTAAGGGGCCTTGAGGTAGTGGTTCTGCAGCTGGGACAGCACCTGGCAGAGCCCCTCCGGGAGGCCCCCACCCCATGCCTAAGCACTGACCTGAAGCCCTACCCTTGCACCTTGCTGCCTTGGCGTCCTAAATTCGCCAAGGCCAAACCCCAAGGGCTACACTGAAGCCTCCGTCTGCCCGCTTCCCCAAACTCGGACCCTGTGCCTGAAGCTAATCCCAAGGCCTCATCGCTCGCCTTGGGGTGCTGCACCGGGCTGCAGCCCTCACCCCCACTCCAACCCACAGCCCTCTGCCAAAGCTCTAGCCCCTACCGCAAACCCTGAGCACCAAGGCCAAGCCCTACACTGAGCCAGCAGCCAAAAGCTTTGCCTGACCCCACTCAGCACAAAGCCCAAAGCCTGCACGCATGCCTGAAGCCTAAGGCCAAACTTGCTCTGGCGCAGCCCCTAAGCACCCAGCCTTCTTGCAAGGCGAGCTGGAAGGGCTTGGGGGCCTGGGAGGCAGAAGAAGAGCAGGGCAGGTGGGGTGTTGGAGTGCAGGGGCGTGGAGCTGAGGGGAGAGGGCAGAGGCAGGCAAGAGGCAGGTGGCGGTGAAGGTGTGAGGGCTGCGCTGTAGATTGTGAGGTCACTTGTGCTGCAGCAATGTGATTGGTGAGGAGCAGGAGGCAGGCATTGTGAGGTGCTCCTGGGAAAATGAAGGGCACGGCAGGAGGGCCGCAGGTGGCTGGGGTGGCAGAGGCAGGCTGGAGGGAGAGCGCTTGGGTGCTGATGAGGAGGTGCTCTGTGTTGCCTCAGCGAAGCACGCAGGAGCTGGAGGCAGGCGCGGGAGGACAGGAAGGGCTGCCAGGTGGCAGCCAGGAGAGAGGACCTGTTTTGGGCAGGTAAGGGGCCTTCCTGCACTCTTGCTGCAGCTGGGACAGGGTCCGGGAGAGCCCGGGTGGGAGGCCCCCACCCCATGCCTAAGCACTACCCTGAAGCCCTACCCTTCTGCCTTGCCTCCTTGCCCTTCTCCATTGGCCAAGGCCACACCCAAAGTGCTCTGCTGAAGCCTCAGTCTCTGCCCCCCTCCCCAAACTCGGACCCTGTGCCTGAAGCTGATCCCTAACCCTCATTGCTTGCCTTGAGGTGCAGGACTGGGCTGGAGCCCCCACCCTCACTGCAACCCACAGCCCTCTGCCAAAACTCTAGCCCCTACCCCAATCCCTGAGCAGCAGCCCCAAGCCCAACCCTGAGCCAGCACCCAAAAGCTTTCCCTCATCCCACCAGGCATAAGGCCCAAAGCCTGCATGCATGCCTGAAGCTGCTCCCTGGCAGCCCCTAAGCAGCCAGCCTTCTTGTAAGCCGAGCTGGCAGGGGTGTGTGGCCTGGGCGGCAGAGGAAGGTTTTGGAGGGCTGGAAGCAGAGGCAGGTTGGAGGGGCAGTGCTTGGGTGCTGATGAGCAGGTGCTCTGTGTTGCCTCAGCGCAGCAGGCAGGAGCTGGAGGCAGGCGCGGGAGGACAGGAAGGGCTGCCAGGTGGCAGCCAGGAGAGAGGCCATGTTGTGGGGAGGTAAGGGGCCTTGAGGTAGTGGTTCTGCAGCTGGGACAGCACCTGGCAGAGCCCCTCCGGGAGGCCCCCATCCCATGCCTAAGCACTGACCTGAAGCCCTACCCTTGCACCTTGCTGCCTTGGTGTCCTAAATTCGCCAAGGCCAAACCCCAAGGGCTACACTGAAGCCTCCGTCTGCCCGCTTCCCCAAACTCGGACCCTGTGCCTGAAGCTAATCCCAAGGCCTCATCGCTCGCCTTGGGGTGCTGCACCGGGCTGCAGCCCTCACCCCCACTCCAACCCACAGCCCTCTGCCAAAGCTCTAGCCCCTACCGCAAACCCTGAGCACCAAGGCCAAGCCCTACACTGAGCCAGCAGCCAAAAGCTTTGCCTGACCCCACTCAGCACAAAGCCCAAAGCCTGCACGCATGCCTGAAGCCTAAGGCCAAACTAGCTCTGTCGCAGCCCCTAAGCACCCAGCCTTCTTGTAAGGCGAGCTGGAAGGGCTTGGGGGCCTGGGAGGCAGAAGAAGAGCAGGGCAGGTGGGGTGTTGGAGTGCAGGGGCGTGGAGCTGAGGGGAGAGGGCAGAGGCAGGCAAGAGGCAGGTGGCGGTGAAGGTGTGAGGGCTGCGCTGTAGATTGTGAGGTCACTTGTGCTGCAGCAATGTGATTGGTGAGGAGCAGGAGGCGGGCATTGTGAGGTGCTCCTGGGAAAATGAAGGGCACGGCAGGAGGGCCGCAGGTGGCTGGGGTGGCAGAGGCAGAGGCAGGCTGGAGGGAGAGCGCTTGGGTGCTGATGAGGAGGTGCTCTGTGTTGCCTCAGCGAAGCACGCAGGAGCTGGAGGCAGGCGCGGGAGGACAGGAAGGGCTGCCAGGTGGCAGCCAGGAGAGAGGACCTGTTTTGGGCAGGTAAGGGGCCTTCCTGCACTCTTGCTGCAGCTGGGACAGGGTCCGGGAGAGCCCGGGTGGGAGGCCCCCACCCCATGCCTAAGCACTACCCTGAAGCCCTACCCTTCTGCCTTGCCTCCTTGCCCTTCTCCATTGGCCAAGGCCACACCCAAAGTGCTCTGCTGAAGCCTCAGTCTCTGCCCCCCTCCCCAAACTCGGACCCTGTGCCTGAAGCTGATCCCTAACCCTCATTGCTTGCCTTGAGGTGCAGGACTGGGCTGGAGCCCCCACCCTCACTGCAACCCACAGCCCTCTGCCAAAACTCTAGCCCCTACCCCAATCCATGAGCAGCAGCCCCAAGCCCAACCCTGAGCCAGCACCCAAAAGCTTTCCCTCATCCCACCAGGCATAAGGCCCAAAGCCTGCATGCATGCCTGAAGCTGCTCCCTGGCAGCCCCTAAGCAGCCAGCCTTCTTGTAAGCCGAGCTGGCAGGGGTGTGTGGCCTGGGCGGCAGAGGAAGGTTTTGGAGGGCTGGAAGCAGAGGCAGGTTGGAGGGGCAGTGCTTGGGTGCTGATGAGCAGGTGCTCTGTGTTGCCTCAGCGCAGCAGGCAGGAGCTGGAGGCAGGCGCGGGAGGACAGGAAGGGCTGCCAGGTGGCAGCCAGGAGAGAGGCCATGTTGTGGGGAGGTAAGGGGCCTTGAGGTAGTGGTTCTGCAGCTGGGACAGCACCTGGCAGAGCCCCTCCGGGAGGCCCCCACCCCATGCCTAAGCACTGAGCTGAAGCCCTACCCTTGCACCTTGCTGCCTTGGCGTCCTAAATTCGCCAAGGCCAAACCCCAAGGGCTACACTGAAGTCTCCGTCTGCCCGCTTCCCCAAACTCGGACCCTGTGCCTGAAGCTAATCCCAAGGCCTCATCGCTCGCCTTGGGGTGCTGCACCGGGCTGCAGCCCTCACCCCCACTCCAACCCACAGCCCTCTGCCAAAGCTCTAGCCCCTACCGCAAACCCTGAGCACCAAGGCCAAGCCCTACACTGAGCCAGCAGCCAAAAGCTTTGCCTGACCCCACTCAGCACAAAGCCCAAAGCCTGCACGCATGCCTGAAGCCTAAGGCCAAACTTGCTCTGGCGCAGCCCCTAAGCACCCAGCCTTCTTGTAAGCCCAGCTGGAAGGGCTTGGGGGCCTGGGAGGCAGAAGAAGAGCAGGGCAGGTGGGGTGTTGGAGTGCAGGGGCGTGGAGCTGAGGGGAGAGGGCAGAGGCAGGCAAGAGGCAGGTGGCGGTGAAGGTGTGAGGGCTGCGCTGTAGATTGTGAGGTCACTTGTGCTGCAGCAATGTGATTGGTGAGGAGCAGGAGGCAGGCATTGTGAGGTGCTCCTGGGAAAATGAAGGGCACGGCAGGAGGGCCGCAGGTGGCTGGGGTGGCAGAGGCAGGCTGGAGGGAGAGCGCTTGGGTGCTGATGAGGAGGTGCTCTGTGTTGCCTCAGCGAAGCACGCAGGAGCTGGAGGCAGGCGCGGGAGGACAGGAAGGGCTGCCAGGTGGCAGCCAGGAGAGAGGACCTGTTTTGGGCAGGTAAGGGGCCTTCCTGCACTCTTGCTGCAGCTGGGACAGGGTCCGGGAGAGCCCGGGTGGGAGGCCCCCACCCCATGCCTAAGCACTACCCTGAAGCCCTACCCTTCTGCCTTGCCTCCTTGCCCTTCTCCATTGGCCAAGGCCACACCCAAAGTGCTCTGCTGAAGCCTCAGTCTCTGCCCCCCTCCCCAAACTCGGACCCTGTGCCTGAAGCTGATCCCTAACCCTCATTGCTTGCCTTGAGGTGCAGGACTGGGCTGGAGCCCCCACCCTCACTGCAACCCACAGCCCTCTGCCAAAACTCTAGCCCCTACCCCAATCCCTGAGCAGCAGCCCCAAGCCCAACCCTGAGCCAGCACCCAAAAGCTTTCCCTCATCCCACCAGGCATAAGGCCCAAAGCCTGCATGCATGCCTGAAGCTGCTCCCTGGCAGCCCCTAAGCAGCCAGCCTTCTTGTAAGCCGAGCTGGCAGGGGTGTGTGGCCTGGGCGGCAGAGGAAGGTTTTGGAGGGCTGGAAGCAGAGGCAGGTTGGAGGGGCAGTGCTTGGGTGCTGATGAGCAGGTGCTCTGTGTTGCCTCAGCGCAGCATGCAGGAGCTGGAGGCAGGCGCAGGAGGACAGGAAGGGCTGCCAGGTGGCAGCCAGGAGAGAGGCCATGTTGTGGGGAGGTAAGGGGCCTTGAGGTAGTGGTTCTGCAGCTGGGACAGCACCTGGCAGAGCCCCTCCGGGAGGCCCCCACCCCATGCCTAAGCACTGACCTGAAGCCCTACCCTTGCACCTTGCTGCCTTGGCGTCCTAAATTCGCCAAGGCCAAACCCCAAGGGCTACACTGAAGCCTCCGTCTGCCCGCTTCCCCAAACTCGGACCCTGTGCCTGAAGCTAATCCCAAGGCCTCATCGCTCGCCTTGGGGTGCTGCACCGGGCTGCAGCCCTCACCCCCACTCCAACCCACAGCCCTCTGCCAAAGCTCTAGCCCCTACCGCAAACCCTGAGCACCAAGGCCAAGCCCTACACTGAGCCAGCAGCCAAAAGCTTTGCCTGACCCCACTCAGCACAAAGCCCAAAGCCTGCACGCATGCCTGAAGCCTAAGGCCAAACTTGCTCTGGCGCAGCCCCTAAGCACCCAGCCTTCTTGTAAGCCCAGCTGGAAGGGCTTGGGGGCCTGGGAGGCAGAAGAAGAGCAGGGCAGGTGGGGTGTTGGAGTGCAGGGGCGTGGAGCTGAGGGGAGAGGGCAGAGGCAGGCAAGAGGCAGGTGGCGGTGAAGGTGTGAGGGCTGTGCTGTAGATTGTGAGGTCACTTGTGCTGCAGCAATGTGATTGGTGAGGAGCAGGAGGCAGGCATTGTGAGGTGCTCCTGGGAAAATGAAGGGCACGGCAGGAGGGCCGCAGGTGGCTGGGGTGGCAGAGGCAGGCTGGAGGGAGAGCGCTTGGGTGCTGATGAGGAGGTGCTCTGTGTTGCCTCAGCGAAGCACGCAGGAGCTGGAGGCAGGCGCGGGAGGACAGGAAGGGCTGCCAGGTGGCAGCCAGGAGAGAGGACCTGTTTTGGGCAGGTAAGGGGCCTTCCTGCACTCTTGCTGCAGCTGGGACAGGGTCCGGGAGAGCCCGGGTGGGAGGCCCCCACCCCATGCCTAAGCACTACCCTGAAGCCCTACCCTTCTGCCTTGCCTCCTTGCCCTTCTCCATTGGCCAAGGCCACACCCAAAGTGCTCTGCTGAAGCCTCAGTCTCTGCCCCCCTCCCCAAACTCGGACCCTGTGCCTGAAGCTGATCCCTAGCCCTCATTGCTTGCCTTGAGGTGCAGGACTGGGCTGGAGCCCCCACCCTCACTGCAACCCACAGCCCTCTGCCAAAACTCTAGCCCCTACCCCAATCCCTGAGCAGCAGCCCCAAGCCCAACCCTGAGCCAGCACCCAAAAGCTTTCCCTCATCCCACCAGGCATAAGGCCCAAAGCCTGCATGCATGCCTGAAGCTGCTCCCTGGCAGCCCCTAAGCAGCCAGCCTTCTTGTAAGCCGAGCTGGCAGGGGTGTGTGGCCTGGGCGGCAGAGGAAGGTTTTGGAGGGCTGGAAGCAGAGGCAGGTTGGAGGGGCAGTGCTTGGGTGCTGATGAGCAGGTGCTCTGTGTTGCCTCAGCGCAGCAGGCAGGAGCTGGAGGCAGGTGCAGGAGGACAGGAAGGGCTGCCAGGTGGCAGCCAGGAGAGAGGCCATGTTGTGGGGAGGTAAGGGGCCTTGAGGTAGTGGTTCTGCAGCTGGGACAGCACCTGGCAGAGCCCCTCCGGGAGGCCCCCACCCCATGCCTAAGCACTGACCTGAAGCCCTACCCTTGCACCTTGCTGCCTTGGCGTCCTAAATTCGCCAAGGCCAAACCCCAAGGGCTACACTGAAGCCTCCGTCTGCCCGCTTCCCCAAACTCGGACCCTGTGCCTGAAGCTAATCCCAAGGCCTCATCGCTCGCCTTGGGGTGCTGCACCGGGCTGCAGCCCTCACCCCCACTCCAACCCACAGCCCTCTGCCAAAGCTCTAGCCCCTACCGCAAACCCTGAGCACCAAGGCCAAGCCCTACACTGAGCCAGCAGCCAAAAGCTTTGCCTGACCCCACTCAGCACAAAGCCCAAAGCCTGCACGCATGCCTGAAGCCTAAGGCCAAACTAGCTCTGTCGCAGCCCCTAAGCACCCAGCCTTCTTGTAAGGCGAGCTGGAAGGGCTTGGGGGCCTGGGAGGCAGAAGAAGAGCAGGGCAGGTGGGGTGTTGGAGTGCAGGGGCGTGGAGCTGAGGGGAGAGGGCAGAGGCAGGCAAGAGGCAGGTGGCGGTGAAGGTGTAGATTGTGAGGTCACTTGTGCTGCAGCAATGTGATTGGTGAGGAGCAGGAGGCAGGCATTGTGAGGTGCTCCTGGGAAAATGAAGGGCACGGCAGGAGGGCCGCAGGTGGCTGGGGTGGCAGAGGCAGGCTGGAGGGAGAGCGCTTGGGTGCTGATGAGGAGGTGCTCTGTGTTGCCTCAGCGAAGCACGCAGGAGCTGGAGGCAGGCGCGGGAGGACAGGAAGGGCTGCCAGGTGGCAGCCAGGAGAGAGGACCTGTTTTGGGCAGGTGAGGGGCCTTCCTGCACTCTTGCTGCAGCTGGGACAGGGTCCGGGAGAGCCCGGGTGGGAGGCCCCCACCCCATGCCTAAGCACTACCCTGAAGCCCTACCCTTCTGCCTTGCCTCCTTGCCCTTCTCCATTGGCCAAGGCCACACCCAAAGTGCTCTGCTGAAGCCTCAGTCTCTGCCCCCCTCCCCAAACTCGGACCCTGTGCCTGAAGCTGATCCCTAACCCTCATTGCTTGCCTTGAGGTGCAGGACTGGGCTGGAGCCCCCACCCTCACTGCAACCCACAGCCCTCTGCCAAAACTCTAGCCCCTACCCCAATCCATGAGCAGCAGCCCCAAGCCCAACCCTGAGCCAGCACCCAAAAGCTTTCCCTCATCCCACCAGGCATAAGGCCCAAAGCCTGCATGCATGCCTGAAGCTGCTCCCTGGCAGCCCCTAAGCAGCCAGCCTTCTTGTAAGCCGAGCTGGCAGGGGTGTGTGGCCTGGGCGGCAGAGGAAGGTTTTGGAGGGCTGGAAGCAGAGGCAGGTTGGAGGGGCAGTGCTTGGGTGCTGATGAGCAGGTGCTCTGTGTTGCCTCAGCGCAGCAGGCAGGAGCTGGAGGCAGGCGCGGGAGGACAGGAAGGGCTGCCAGGTGGCAGCCAGGAGAGAGGCCATGTTGTGGGGAGGTAAGGGGCCTTGAGGTAGTGGTTCTGCAGCTGGGACAGCACCTGGCAGAGCCCCTCCGGGAGGCCCCCACCCCATGCCTAAGCACTGACCTGAAGCCCTACCCTTGCACCTTGCTGCCTTGGTGTCCTAAATTCGCCAAGGCCAAACCCCAAGGGCTACACTGAAGCCTCCGTCTGCCCGCTTCCCCAAACTCGGACCCTGTGCCTGAAGCTAATCCCAAGGCCTCATCGCTCGCCTTGGGGTGCTGCACCGGGCTGCAGCCCTCACCCCCACTCCAACCCACAGCCCTCTGCCAAAGCTCTAGCCCCTACCGCAAACCCTGAGCACCAAGGCCAAGCCCTACACTGAGCCAGCAGCCAAAAGCTTTGCCTGACCCCACTCAGCACAAAGCCCAAAGCCTGCACGCATGCCTGAAGCCTAAGGCCAAACTAGCTCTGTCGCAGCCCCTAAGCACCCAGCCTTCTTGTAAGGCGAGCTGGAAGGGCTTGGGGGCCTGGGAGGCAGAAGAAGAGCAGGGCAGGTGGGGTGTTGGAGTGCAGGGGCGTGGAGCTGAGGGGAGAGGGCAGAGGCAGGCAAGAGGCAGGTGGCGGTGAAGGTGTGAGGGCTGCGCTGTAGATTGTGAGGTCACTTGTGCTGCAGCAATGTGATTGGTGAGGAGCAGGAGGCGGGCATTGTGAGGTGCTCCTGGGAAAATGAAGGGCACGGCAGGAGGGCCGCAGGTGGCTGGGGTGGCAGAGGCAGAGGCAGGCTGGAGGGAGAGCGCTTGGGTGCTGATGAGGAGGTGCTCTGTGTTGCCTCAGCGAAGCACGCAGGAGCTGGAGGCAGGCGCGGGAGGACAGGAAGGGCTGCCAGGTGGCAGCCAGGAGAGAGGACCTGTTTTGGGCAGGTAAGGGGCCTTCCTGCACTCTTGCTGCAGCTGGGACAGGGTCCGGGAGAGCCCGGGTGGGAGGCCCCCACCCCATGCCTAAGCACTACCCTGAAGCCCTACCCTTCTGCCTTGCCTCCTTGCCCTTCTCCATTGGCCAAGGCCACACCCAAAGTGCTCTGCTGAAGCCTCAGTCTCTGCCCCCCTCCCCAAACTCGGACCCTGTGCCTGAAGCTGATCCCTAACCCTCATTGCTTGCCTTGAGGTGCAGGACTGGGCTGGAGCCCCCACCCTCACTGCAACCCACAGCCCTCTGCCAAAACTCTAGCCCCTACCCCAATCCATGAGCAGCAGCCCCAAGCCCAACCCTGAGCCAGCACCCAAAAGCTTTCCCTCATCCCACCAGGCATAAGGCCCAAAGCCTGCATGCATGCCTGAAGCTGCTCCCTGGCAGCCCCTAAGCAGCCAGCCTTCTTGTAAGCCGAGCTGGCAGGGGTGTGTGGCCTGGGCGGCAGAGGAAGGTTTTGGAGGGCTGGAAGCAGAGGCAGGTTGGAGGGGCAGTGCTTGGGTGCTGATGAGCAGGTGCTCTGTGTTGCCTCAGCGCAGCAGGCAGGAGCTGGAGGCAGGCGCGGGAGGACAGGAAGGGCTGCCAGGTGGCAGCCAGGAGAGAGGCCATGTTGTGGGGAGGTAAGGGGCCTTGAGGTAGTGGTTCTGCAGCTGGGACAGCACCTGGCAGAGCCCCTCCGGGAGGCCCCCACCCCATGCCTAAGCACTGAGCTGAAGCCCTACCCTTGCACCTTGCTGCCTTGGCGTCCTAAATTCGCCAAGGCCAAACCCCAAGGGCTACAGTGAAGCCTCCGTCTCTGCCCGCTTCCCCAAACTCAGACCCTGTGCCTGAAGCTAATCCCAAGGCCTCATCGCTCGCCTTGGGGTGCTGCACCGGGCTGCAGCCCTCACCCCCACTCCAACCCACAGCCCTCTGCCAAAGCTCTAGCCCCTACCGCAAACCCTGAGCACCAAGGCCAAGCCCTACACTGAGCCAGCAGCCAAAAGCTTTGCCTGACCCCACTCAGCACAAAGCCCAAAGCCTGCACGCATGCCTGAAGCCTAAGGCCAAACTTGCTCTGGCGCAGCCCCTAAGCACCCAGCCTTCTTGTAAGCCCAGCTGGAAGGGCTTGGGGGCCTGGGAGGCAGAAGAAGAGCAGGGCAGGTGGGGTGTTGGAGTGCAGGGGCGTGGAGCTGAGGGGAGAGGGCAGAGGCAGGCAAGAGGCAGGTGGCGGTGAAGGTGAGAGGGCTGCGCTGTAGATTGTGAGGTCACTTGTGCTGCAGCAATGTGATTGGTGAGGAGCAGGAGGCAGGCATTGTGAGGTGCTCCTGGGAAAATGAAGGCCATGGCAGGAGGGCCGCAGGTGGCTGGGGTGGCAGAGGCAGAGGCAGGCTGGAGGGAGAGCGCTTGGGTGCTGATGAGGAGGTGCTCTGTGTTGCCTCAGCGAAGCACGCAGGAGCTGGAGGCAGGCGCGGGAGGACAGGAAGGGCTGCCAGGTGGCAGCCAGGAGAGAGAACCTGTTTTGGGCAGGTAAGGGGCCTTCCTGCACTCTTGCTGCAGCTGGGACAGGGTCCGGGAGAGCCCGGGTGGGAGGCCCCCACCCCATGCCTAAGCACTACCCTGAAGCCCTACCCTTCTGCCTTGCCTCCTTGCCCTTCTCCATTGGCCAAGGCCACACCCAAAGTGCTCTGCTGAAGCCTCAGTCTCTGCCCCCCTCCCCAAACTCGGACCCTGTGCCTGAAGCTGATCCCTAACCCTCATTGCTTGCCTTGAGGTGCAGGACTGGGCTGGAGCCCCCACCCTCACTGCAACCCACAGCCCTCTGCCAAAACTCTAGCCCCTACCCCAATCCCTGAGCAGCAGCCCCAAGCCCAACCCTGAGCCAGCACCCAAAAGCTTTCCCTCATCCCACCAGGCATAAGGCCCAAAGCCTGCATGCATGCCTGAAGCTGCTCCCTGGCAGCCCCTAAGCAGCCAGCCTTCTTGTAAGCCGAGCTGGCAGGGGTGTGTGGCCTGGGCGGCAGAGGAAGGTTTTGGAGGGCTGGAAGCAGAGGCAGGTTGGAGGGGCAGTGCTTGGGTGCTGATGAGCAGGTGCTCTGTGTTGCCTCAGCGCAGCATGCAGGAGCTGGAGGCAGGCGCAGGAGGACAGGAAGGGCTGCCAGGTGGCAGCCAGGAGAGAGGCCATGTTGTGGGGAGGTAAGGGGCCTTGAGGTAGTGGTTCTGCAGCTGGGACAGCACCTGGCAGAGCCCCTCCGGGAGGCCCCCACCCCATGCCTAAGCACTGACCTGAAGCCCTACCCTTGCACCTTGCTGCCTTGGCGTCCTAAATTCGCCAAGGCCAAACCCCAAGGGCTACACTGAAGCCTCCGTCTGCCCGCTTCCCCAAACTCGGACCCTGTGCCTGAAGCTAATCCCAAGGCCTCATCGCTCGCCTTGGGGTGCTGCACCGGGCTGCAGCCCTCACCCCCACTCCAACCCACAGCCCTCTGCCAAAGCTCTAGCCCCTACCGCAAACCCTGAGCACCAAGGCCAAGCCCTACACTGAGCCAGCAGCCAAAAGCTTTGCCTGACCCCACTCAGCACAAAGCCCAAAGCCTGCACGCATGCCTGAAGCCTAAGGCCAAACTAGCTCTGTCGCAGCCCCTAAGCACCCAGCCTTCTTGTAAGGCGAGCTGGAAGGGCTTGGGGGCCTGGGAGGCAGAAGAAGAGCAGGGCAGGTGGGGTGTTGGAGTGCAGGGGCGTGGAGCTGAGGGGAGAGGGCAGAGGCAGGCAAGAGGCAGGTGGCGGTGAAGGTGAGAGGGCTGCGCTGTAGATTGTGAGGTCACTTGTGCTGCAGCAATGTGATTGGTGAGGAGCAGGAGGCAGGCATTGTGAGGTGCTCCTGGGAAAATGAAGGGCACGGCAGGAGGGCCGCAGGTGGCTGGGGTGGCAGAGGCAGAGGCAGGCTGGAGGGAGAGCGCTTGGGTGCTGATGAGGAGGTGCTCTGTGTTGCCTCAGCGAAGCACGCAGGAGCTGGAGGCAGGCGCGGGAGGACAGGAAGGGCTGCCAGGTGGCAGCCAGGAGAGAGGACCTGTTTTGGGCAGGTAAGGGGCCTTCCTGCACTCTTGCTGCAGCTGGGACAGGGTCCGGGAGAGCCCGGGTGGGAGGCCCCCACCCCATGCCTAAGCACTACCCTGAAGCCCTACCCTTCTGCCTTGCCTCCTTGCCCTTCTCCATTGGCCAAGGCCACACCCAAAGTGCTCTGCTGAAGCCTCAGTCTCTGCCCCCCTCCCCAAACTCGGACCCTGTGCCTGAAGCTGATCCCTAACCCTCATTGCTTGCCTTGAGGTGCAGGACTGGGCTGGAGCCCCCACCCTCACTGCAACCCACAGCCCTCTGCCAAAACTCTAGCCCCTACCCCAATCCCTGAGCAGCAGCCCCAAGCCCAACCCTGAGCCAGCACCCAAAAGCTTTCCCTCATCCCACCAGGCATAAGGCCCAAAGCCTGCATGCATGCCTGAAGCTGCTCCCTGGCAGCCCCTAAGCAGCCAGCCTTCTTGTAAGCCCAGCTGGCAGGGGTGTGTGGCCTGGGCGGCAGAGGAAGGTTTTGGAGGGCTGGAAGCAGAGGCAGGTTGGAGGGGCAGTGCTTGGGTGCTGATGAGCAGGTGCTCTGTGTTGCCTCAGCGCAGCATGCAGGAGCTGGAGGCAGGCGCAGGAGGACAGGAAGGGCTGCCAGGTGGCAGCCAGGAGAGAGGCCATGTTGTGGGGAGGTAAGGGGCCTTGAGGTAGTGGTTCTGCAGCTGGGACAGCACCTGGCAGAGCCCCTCCGGGAGGCCCCCACCCCATGCCTAAGCACTGACCTGAAGCCCTACCCTTGCACCTTGCTGCCTTGGTGTCCTAAATTCGCCAAGGCCAAACCCCAAGGGCTACACTGAAGCCTCCGTCTGCCCGCTTCCCCAAACTCGGACCCTGTGCCTGAAGCTAATCCCAAGGCCTCATCGCTCGCCTTGGGGTGCTGCACCGGGCTGCAGCCCTCACCCCCACTCCAACCCACAGCCCTCTGCCAAAGCTCTAGCCCCTACCGCAAACCCTGAGCACCAAGGCCAAGCCCTACACTGAGCCAGCAGCCAAAAGCTTTGCCTGACCCCACTCAGCACAAAGCCCAAAGCCTGCACGCATGCCTGAAGCCTAAGGCCAAACTTGCTCTGGCGCAGCCCCTAAGCACCCAGCCTTCTTGTAAGCCCAGCTGGAAGGGCTTGGGGGCCTGGGAGGCAGAAGAAGAGCAGGGCAGGTGGGGTGTTGGAGTGCAGGGGCGTGGAGCTGAGGGGAGAGGGCAGAGGCAGGCAAGAGGCAGGTGGCGGTGAAGGTGAGAGGGCTGCGCTGTAGATTGTGAGGTCACTTGTGCTGCAGCAATGTGATTGGTGAGGAGCAGGAGGCAGGCATTGTGAGGTGCTCCTGGGAAAATGAAGGCCATGGCAGGAGGGCCGCAGGTGGCTGGGGTGGCAGAGGCAGAGGCAGGCTGGAGGGAGAGCGCTTGGGTGCTGATGAGGAGGTGCTCTGTGTTGCCTCAGCGAAGCACGCAGGAGCTGGAGGCAGGCGCGGGAGGACAGGAAGGGCTGCCAGGTGGCAGCCAGGAGAGAGAACCTGTTTTGGGCAGGTAAGGGGCCTTCCTGCACTCTTGCTGCAGCTGGGACAGGGTCCGGGAGAGCCCGGGTGGGAGGCCCCCACCCCATGCCTAAGCACTACCCTGAAGCCCTACCCTTCTGCCTTGCCTCCTTGCCCTTCTCCATTGGCCAAGGCCACACCCAAAGTGCTCTGCTGAAGCCTCAGTCTCTGCCCCCCTCCCCAAACTCGGACCCTGTGCCTGAAGCTGATCCCTAACCCTCATTGCTTGCCTTGAGGTGCAGGACTGGGCTGGAGCCCCCACCCTCACTGCAACCCACAGCCCTCTGCCAAAACTCTAGCCCCTACCCCAATCCCTGAGCAGCAGCCCCAAGCCCAACCCTGAGCCAGCACCCAAAAGCTTTCCCTCATCCCACCAGGCATAAGGCCCAAAGCCTGCATGCATGCCTGAAGCTGCTCCCTGGCAGCCCCTAAGCAGCCAGCCTTCTTGTAAGCCGAGCTGGCAGGGGTGTGTGGCCTGGGCGGCAGAGGAAGGTTTTGGAGGGCTGGAAGCAGAGGCAGGTTGGAGGGGCAGTGCTTGGGTGCTGATGAGCAGGTGCTCTGTGTTGCCTCAGCGCAGCATGCAGGAGCTGGAGGCAGGCGCAGGAGGACAGGAAGGGCTGCCAGGTGGCAGCCAGGAGAGAGGCCATGTTGTGGGGAGGTAAGGGGCCTTGAGGTAGTGGTTCTGCAGCTGGGACAGCACCTGGCAGAGCCCCTCCGGGAGGCCCCCACCCCATGCCTAAGCACTGACCTGAAGCCCTACCCTTGCACCTTGCTGCCTTGGCGTCCTAAATTCGCCAAGGCCAAACCCCAAGGGCTACACTGAAGCCTCCGTCTGCCCGCTTCCCCAAACTCGGACCCTGTGCCTGAAGCTAATCCCAAGGCCTCATCGCTCGCCTTGGGGTGCTGCACCGGGCTGCAGCCCTCACCCCCACTCCAACCCACAGCCCTCTGCCAAAGCTCTAGCCCCTACCGCAAACCCTGAGCACCAAGGCCAAGCCCTACACTGAGCCAGCAGCCAAAAGCTTTGCCTGACCCCACTCAGCACAAAGCCCAAAGCCTGCACGCATGCCTGAAGCCTAAGGCCAAACTAGCTCTGTCGCAGCCCCTAAGCACCCAGCCTTCTTGTAAGGCGAGCTGGAAGGGCTTGGGGGCCTGGGAGGCAGAAGAAGAGCAGGGCAGGTGGGGTGTTGGAGTGCAGGGGCGTGGAGCTGAGGGGAGAGGGCAGAGGCAGGCAAGAGGCAGGTGGCGGTGAAGGTGAGAGGGCTGCGCTGTAGATTGTGAGGTCACTTGTGCTGCAGCAATGTGATTGGTGAGGAGCAGGAGGCAGGCATTGTGAGGTGCTCCTGGGAAAATGAAGGGCACGGCAGGAGGGCCGCAGGTGGCTGGGGTGGCAGAGGCAGAGGCAGGCTGGAGGGAGAGCGCTTGGGTGCTGATGAGGAGGTGCTCTGTGTTGCCTCAGCGAAGCACGCAGGAGCTGGAGGCAGGCGCGGGAGGACAGGAAGGGCTGCCAGGTGGCAGCCAGGAGAGAGGACCTGTTTTGGGCAGGTAAGGGGCCTTCCTGCACTCTTGCTGCAGCTGGGACAGGGTCCGGGAGAGCCCGGGTGGGAGGCCCCCACCCCATGCCTAAGCACTACCCTGAAGCCCTACCCTTCTGCCTTGCCTCCTTGCCCTTCTCCATTGGCCAAGGCCACACCCAAAGTGCTCTGCTGAAGCCTCAGTCTCTGCCCCCCTCCCCAAACTCGGACCCTGTGCCTGAAGCTGATCCCTAACCCTCATTGCTTGCCTTGAGGTGCAGGACTGGGCTGGAGCCCCCACCCTCACTGCAACCCACAGCCCTCTGCCAAAACTCTAGCCCCTACCCCAATCCCTGAGCAGCAGCCCCAAGCCCAACCCTGAGCCAGCACCCAAAAGCTTTCCCTCATCCCACCAGGCATAAGGCCCAAAGCCTGCATGCATGCCTGAAGCTGCTCCCTGGCAGCCCCTAAGCAGCCAGCCTTCTTGTAAGCCCAGCTGGCAGGGGTGTGTGGCCTGGGCGGCAGAGGAAGGTTTTGGAGGGCTGGAAGCAGAGGCAGGTTGGAGGGGCAGTGCTTGGGTGCTGATGAGCAGGTGCTCTGTGTTGCCTCAGCGCAGCATGCAGGAGCTGGAGGCAGGCGCAGGAGGACAGGAAGGGCTGCCAGGTGGCAGCCAGGAGAGAGGCCATGTTGTGGGGAGGTAAGGGGCCTTGAGGTAGTGGTTCTGCAGCTGGGACAGCACCTGGCAGAGCCCCTCCGGGAGGCCCCCACCCCATGCCTAAGCACTGACCTGAAGCCCTACCCTTGCACCTTGCTGCCTTGGTGTCCTAAATTCGCCAAGGCCAAACCCCAAGGGCTACACTGAAGCCTCCGTCTGCCCGCTTCCCCAAACTCGGACCCTGTGCCTGAAGCTAATCCCAAGGCCTCATCGCTCGCCTTGGGGTGCTGCACCGGGCTGCAGCCCTCACCCCCACTCCAACCCACAGCCCTCTGCCAAAGCTCTAGCCCCTACCGCAAACCCTGAGCACCAAGGCCAAGCCCTACACTGAGCCAGCAGCCAAAAGCTTTGCCTGACCCCACTCAGCACAAAGCCCAAAGCCTGCACGCATGCCTGAAGCCTAAGGCCAAACTTGCTCTGGCGCAGCCCCTAAGCACCCAGCCTTCTTGTAAGCCCAGCTGGAAGGGCTTGGGGGCCTGGGAGGCAGAAGAAGAGCAGGGCAGGTGGGGTGTTGGAGTGCAGGGGCGTGGAGCTGAGGGGAGAGGGCAGAGGCAGGCAAGAGGCAGGTGGCGGTGAAGGTGAGAGGGCTGCGGTGTAGATTGTGAGGTCACTTGTGCTGCAGCAATGTGATTGGTGAGGAGCAGGAGGCAGGCATTGTGAGGTGCTCCTGGGAAAATGAAGGGCACGGCAGGAGGGCCGCAGGTGGCTGGGGTGGCAGAGGCAGAGGCAGGCTGGAGGGAGAGCGCTTGGGTGCTGATGAGGAGGTGCTCTGTGTTGCCTCAGCGAAGCACGCAGGAGCTGGAGGCAGGCGCGGGAGGACAGGAAGGGCTGCCAGGTGGCAGCCAGGAGAGAGGACCTGTTTTGGGCAGGTAAGGGGCCTTCCTGCACTCTTGCTGCAGCTGGGACAGGGTCCGGGAGAGCCCGGGTGGGAGGCCCCCACCCCATGCCTAAGCACTACCCTGAAGCCCTACCCTTCTGCCTTGCCTCCTTGCCCTTCTCCATTGGCCAAGGCCACACCCAAAGTGCTCTGCTGAAGCCTCAGTCTCTGCCCCCCTCCCCAAACTCGGACCCTGTGCCTGAAGCTGAGCCCTAACCCTCATTGCTTGCCTTGAGGTGCAGGACTGGGCTGGAGCCCCCACCCTCACTGCAACCCACAGCCCTCTGCCAAAACTCTAGCCCCTACCCCAATCCATGAGCACCAGCCCCAAGCCCAACCCTGAGCCAGCACCCAAAAGCTTTCCCTCATCCCACCAGGCATAAGGCCCAAAGCCTGCATGCATGCCTGAAGCCTCAGCCTGAAGCTGCTCCCTGGCAGCCCCTAAGCAGCCAGCCTTCTTGTAAGCCGAGCTGGCAGGGGTGTGTGGCCTGGGCGGCGGAGGAAGGTTTTGGAGGGCTGGAAGCAGAGGCAGGTTGGAGGGGCAGTGCTTGGGTGCTGATGAGCAGGTGCTCTGTGTTGCCTCAGCGCAGCAGGCAGGAGCTGGAGGCAGGCGCAGGAGGACAGGAAGGGCTGCCAGGTGGCAGCCAGGAGAGAGGCCATGTTGTGGGGAGGTAAGGGGCCTTGAGGTAGTGGTTCTGCAGCTGGGACAGCACCTGGCAGAGCCCCTCCGGGAGGCCCCCACCCCATGCCTAAGCACTGAGCTGAAGCCCTACCCTTGCACCTTGCTGCCTTGGCGTCCTAAATTCGCCAAGGCCAAACCCCAAGGGCTACAGTGAAGCCTCCGTCTGCCCGCTTCCCCAAACTCGGACCCTGTGCCTGAAGCTAATCCCAAGGCCTCATCGCTCGCCTTGGGGTGCTGCACCGGGCTGCAGCCCTCACCCCCACTCCAACCCACAGCCCTCTGCCAAAGCTCTAGCCCCTACCGCAAACCCTGAGCACCAAGGCCAAGCCCTACACTGAGCCAGCAGCCAAAAGCTTTGCCTGACCCCACTCAGCACAAAGCCCAAAGCCTGCACGCATGCCTGAAGCCTAAGGCCAAACTAGCTCTGTCGCAGCCCCTAAGCACCCAGCCTTCTTGTAAGGCGAGCTGGAAGGGCTTGGGGGCCTGGGAGGCAGAAGAAGAGCAGGGCAGGTGGGGTGTTGGAGTGCAGGGGCGTGGAGCTGAGGGGAGAGGGCAGAGGCAGGCAAGAGGCAGGTGGCGGTGAAGGTGAGAGGGCTGCGCTGTAGATTGTGAGGTCACTTGTGCTGCAGCAATGTGATTGGTGAGGAGCAGGAGGCAGGCATTGTGAGGTGCTCCTGGGAAAATGAAGGGCACGGCAGGAGGGCCGCAGGTGGCTGGGGTGGCAGAGGCAGAGGCAGGCTGGAGGGAGAGCGCTTGGGTGCTGATGAGGAGGTGCTCTGTGTTGCCTCAGCGAAGCACGCAGGAGCTGGAGGCAGGCGCGGGAGGACAGGAAGGGCTGCCAGGTGGCAGCCAGGAGAGAGGACCTGTTTTGGGCAGGTAAGGGGCCTTCCTGCACTCTTGCTGCAGCTGGGACAGGGTCCGGGAGAGCCCGGGTGGGAGGCCCCCACCCCATGCCTAAGCACTACCCTGAAGCCCTACCCTTCTGCCTTGCCTCCTTGCCCTTCTCCATTGGCCAAGGCCACACCCAAAGTGCTCTGCTGAAGCCTCAGTCTCTGCCCCCCTCCCCAAACTCGGACCCTGTGCCTGAAGCTGATCCCTAACCCTCATTGCTTGCCTTGAGGTGCAGGACTGGGCTGGAGCCCCCACCCTCACTGCAACCCACAGCCCTCTGCCAAAACTCTAGCCCCTACCCCAATCCATGAGCAGCAGCCCCAAGCCCAACCCTGAGCCAGCACCCAAAAGCTTTCCCTCATCCCACCAGGCATAAGGCCCAAAGCCTGCATGCATGCCTGAAGCCTCAGCCTGAAGCTGCTCCCTGGCAGCCCCTAAGCAGCCAGCCTTCTTGTAAGCCGAGCTGGCAGGGGTGTGTGGCCTGGGCGGCGGAGGAAGGTTTTGGAGGGCTGGAAGCAGAGGCAGGTTGGAGGGGCAGTGCTTGGGTGCTGATGAGCAGGTGCTCTGTGTTGCCTCAGCGCAGCAGGCAGGAGCTGGAGGCAGGCGCAGGAGGACAGGAAGGGCTGCCAGGTGGCAGCCAGGAGAGAGGCCATGTTGTGGGGAGGTAAGGGGCCTTGAGGTAGTGGTTCTGCAGCTGGGACAGCACCTGGCAGAGCCCCTCCGGGAGGCCCCCACCCCATGCCTAAGCACTGAGCTGAAGCCCTACCCTTGCACCTTGCTGCCTTGGCGTCCTAAATTCGCCAAGGCCAAACCCCAAGGGCTACAGTGAAGCCTCCGTCTGCCCGCTTCCCCAAACTCGGACCCTGTGCCTGAAGCTAATCCCAAGGCCTCATCGCTCGCCTTGGGGTGCTGCACCGGGCTGCAGCCCTCACCCCCACTCCAACCCACAGCCCTCTGCCAAAGCTCTAGCCCCTACCGCAAACCCTGAGCACCAAGGCCAAGCCCTACACTGAGCCAGCAGCCAAAAGCTTTGCCTGACCCCACTCAGCACAAAGCCCAAAGCCTGCACGCATGCCTGAAGCCTAAGGCCAAACTAGCTCTGTCGCAGCCCCTAAGCACCCAGCCTTCTTGTAAGGCGAGCTGGAAGGGCTTGGGGGCCTGGGAGGCAGAAGAAGAGCAGGGCAGGTGGGGTGTTGGAGTGCAGGGGCGTGGAGCTGAGGGGAGAGGGCAGAGGCAGGCAAGAGGCAGGTGGCGGTGAAGGTGAGAGGGCTGCGCTGTAGATTGTGAGGTCACTTGTGCTGCAGCAATGTGATTGGTGAGGAGCAGGAGGCAGGCATTGTGAGGTGCTCCTGGGAAAATGAAGGGCACGGCAGGAGGGCCGCAGGTGGCTGGGGTGGCAGAGGCAGAGGCAGGCTGGAGGGAGAGCGCTTGGGTGCTGATGAGGAGGTGCTCTGTGTTGCCTCAGCGAAGCACGCAGGAGCTGGAGGCAGGCGCGGGAGGACAGGAAGGGCTGCCAGGTGGCAGCCAGGAGAGAGGACCTGTTTTGGGCAGGTAAGGGGCCTTCCTGCACTCTTGCTGCAGCTGGGACAGGGTCCGGGAGAGCCCGGGTGGGAGGCCCCCACCCCATGCCTAAGCACTACCCTGAAGCCCTACCCTTCTGCCTTGCCTCCTTGCCCTTCTCCATTGGCCAAGGCCACACCCAAAGTGCTCTGCTGAAGCCTCAGTCTCTGCCCCCCTCCCCAAACTCGGACCCTGTGCCTGAAGCTGATCCCTAACCCTCATTGCTTGCCTTGAGGTGCAGGACTGGGCTGGAGCCCCCACCCTCACTGCAACCCACAGCCCTCTGCCAAAACTCTAGCCCCTACCCCAATCCATGAGCACCAGCCCCAAGCCCAACCCTGAGCCAGCACCCAAAAGCTTTCCCTCATCCCACCAGGCATAAGGCCCAAAGCCTGCATGCATGCCTGAAGCCTCAGCCTGAAGCTGCTCCCTGGCAGCCCCTAAGCAGCCAGCCTTCTTGTAAGCCGAGCTGGCAGGGGTGTGTGGCCTGGGCGGCGGAGGAAGGTTTTGGAGGGCTGGAAGCAGAGGCAGGTTGGAGGGGCAGTGCTTGGGTGCTGATGAGCAGGTGCTCTGTGTTGCCTCAGCGCAGCAGGCAGGAGCTGGAGGCAGGCGCAGGAGGACAGGAAGGGCTGCCAGGTGGCAGCCAGGAGAGAGGCCATGTTGTGGGGAGGTAAGGGGCCTTGAGGTAGTGGTTCTGCAGCTGGGACAGCACCTGGCAGAGCCCCTCCGGGAGGCCCCCACCCCATGCCTAAGCACTGACCTGAAGCCCTACCCTTGCACCTTGCTGCCTTGGCGTCCTAAATTCGCCAAGGCCAAACCCCAAGGGCTACACTGAAGCCTCCGTCTGCCCGCTTCCCCAAACTCGGACCCTGTGCCTGAAGCTAATCCCAAGGCCTCATCGCTCGCCTTGGGGTGCTGCACCGGGCTGCAGCCCTCACCCCCACTCCAACCCACAGCCCTCTGCCAAAGCTCTAGCCCCTACCGCAAACCCTGAGCACCAAGGCCAAGCCCTACACTGAGCCAGCAGCCAAAAGCTTTGCCTGACCCCACTCAGCACAAAGCCCAAAGCCTGCACGCATGCCTGAAGCCTAAGGCCAAACTTGCTCTGGCGCAGCCCCTAAGCACCCAGCCTTCTTGTAAGGCGAGCTGGAAGGGCTTGGGGGCCTGGGAGGCAGAAGAAGAGCAGGGCAGGTGGGGTGTTGGAGTGCAGGGGCGTGGAGCTGAGGGGAGAGGGCAGAGGCAGGCAAGAGGCAGGTGGCGGTGAAGGTGTGAGGGCTGCGCTGTAGATTGTGAGGTCACTTGTGCTGCAGCAATGTGATTGGTGAGGAGCAGGAGGCAGGCATTGTGAGGTGCTCCTGGGAAAATGAAGGGCACGGCAGGAGGGCCGCAGGTGGCTGGGGTGGCAGAGGCAGAGGCAGGCTGGAGGGAGAGCGCTTGGGTGCTGATGAGGAGGTGCTCTGTGTTGCCTCAGCGAAGCACGCAGGAGCTGGAGGCAGGCGCGGGAGGACAGGAAGGGCTGCCAGGTGGCAGCCAGGAGAGAGGACCTGTTTTGGGCAGGTAAGGGGCCTTCCTGCACTCTTGCTGCAGCTGGGACAGGGTCCGGGAGAGCCCGGGTGGGAGGCCCCCACCCCATGCCTAAGCACTACCCTGAAGCCCTACCCTTCTGCCTTGCCTCCTTGCCCTTCTCCATTGGCCAAGGCCACACCCAAAGTGCTCTGCTGAAGCCTCAGTCTCTGCCCCCCTCCCCAAACTCAGACCCTGTGCCTGAAGCTGATCCCTAACCCTCATTGCTTGCCTTGAGGTGCAGGACTGGGCTGGAGCCCCCACCCTCACTGCAACCCACAGCCCTCTGCCAAAACTCTAGCCCCTACCCCAATCCCTGAGCAGCAGCCCCAAGCCCAACCCTGAGCCAGCACCCAAAAGCTTTCCCTCATCCCACCAGGCATAAGGCCCAAAGCCTGCATGCATGCCTGAAGCCTCAGCCTGAAGCTGCTCCCTGGCAGCCCCTAAGCAGCCAGCCTTCTTGTAAGCCGAGCTGGCAGGGGTGTGTGGCCTGGGCGGCGGAGGAAGGTTTTGGAGGGCTGGAAGCAGAGGCAGGTTGGAGGGGCAGTGCTTGGGTGCTGATGAGCAGGTGCTCTGTGTTGCCTCAGCGCAGCAGGCAGGAGCTGGAGGCAGGCGCAGGAGGACAGGAAGGGCTGCCAGGTGGCAGCCAGGAGAGAGGCCATGTTGTGGGGAGGTAAGGGGCCTTGAGGTAGTGGTTCTGCAGCTGGGACAGCACCTGGCAGAGCCCCTCCGGGAGGCCCCCACCCCATGCCTAAGCACTGACCTGAAGCCCTACCCTTGCACCTTGCTGCCTTGGCGTCCTAAATTCGCCAAGGCCAAACCCCAAGGGCTACACTGAAGCCTCCGTCTGCCCGCTTCCCCAAACTCGGACCCTGTGCCTGAAGCTAATCCCAAGGCCTCATCGCTCGCCTTGGGGTGCTGCACCGGGCTGCAGCCCTCACCCCCACTCCAACCCACAGCCCTCTGCCAAAGCTCTAGCCCCTACCGCAAACCCTGAGCACCAAGGCCAAGCCCTACACTGAGCCAGCAGCCAAAAGCTTTGCCTGACCCCACTCAGCACAAAGCCCAAAGCCTGCACGCATGCCTGAAGCCTAAGGCCAAACTTGCTCTGGTGCAGCCCCTAAGCACCCAGCCTTCTTGTAAGGCGAGCTGGAAGGGCTTGGGGGCCTGGGAGGCAGAAGAAGAGCAGGGCAGGTGGGGTGTTGGAGTGCAGGGGCATGGAGCTGAGGGGAGAGGGCAGAGGCAGGCAAGAGGCAGGTGGCGGTGAAGGTGAGAGGGCTGCGCTGTAGATTGTGAGGTCACTTGTGCTGCAGCAATGTGATTGGTGAGGAGCAGGAGGCAGGCATTGTGAGGTGCTCCTGGGAAAATGAAGGGCATGGCAGGAGGGCCGCAGGTGGCTGGGGTGGCAGAGGCAGAGGCAGGCTGGAGGGAGAGCGCTTAGGTGCTGATGAGGAGGTGCTCTGTGTTGCCTCAGCGAAGCACGCAGGAGCTGGAGGCAGGCGCGGGAGGACAGGAAGGGCTGCCAGGTGGCAGCCAGGAGAGAGGACCTGTTTTGGGCAGGTAAGGGGCCTTCCTGCACTCTTGCTGCAGCTGGGACAGGGTCCGGGAGAGCCCGGGTGGGAGGCCCCCACCCCATGCCTAAGCACTACCCTGAAGCCCTACCCTTCTGCCTTGCCTCCTTGCCCTTCTCCATTGGCCAAGGCCACACCCAAAGTGCTCTGCTGAAGCCTCAGTCTCTGCCCCCCTCCCCAAACTCGGACCCTGTGCCTGAAGCTGATCCCTAACCCTCATTGCTTGCCTTGAGGTGCAGGACTGGGCTGGAGCCCCCACCCTCACTGCAACCCACAGCCCTCTGCCAAAACTCTAGCCCCTACCCCAATCCCTGAGCAGCAGCCCCAAGACCAACCCTGAGCCAGCACCCAAAAGCTTTCCCTCATCCCACCAGGCATAAGGCCCAAAGCCTGCATGCATGCCTGAAGCCTCAGCCTGAAGCTGCTCCCTGGCAGCCCCTAAGCAGCCAGCCTTCTTGTAAGCCGAGCTGGCAGGGGTGTGTGGCCTGGGCGGCAGAGGAAGGTTTTGGAGGGCTGGAAGCAGAGGCAGGTTGGAGGGGCAGTGCTTGGGTGCTGATGAGCAGGTGCTCTGTGTTGCCTCAGCGCAGCAGGCAGGAGCTGGAGGCAGGCGCAGGAGGACAGGAAGGGCTGCCAGGTGGCAGCCAGGAGAGAGGCCATGTTGTGGGGAGGTAAGGGGCCTTGAGGTAGTGGTTCTGCAGCTGGGACAGCACCTGGCAGAGCCCCTCCGGGAGGCCCCCACCCCATGCCTAAGCACTGACCTGAAGCCCTACCCTTGCACCTTGCTGCCTTGGCGTCCTAAATTCGCCAAGGCCAAACCCCAAGGGCTACACTGAAGCCTCTGTCTCTGCCCACTTCCCCAAACTCGGACCCTGTGCCTGAAGCTAATCCCAAGGCCTCATCGCTCGCCTTGGGGTGCTGCACCGGGCTGCAGCCCTCACCCCCACTCCAACCCACAGCCCTCTGCCAAAGCTCTAGCCCCTACCGCAAACCCTGAGCACCAAGGCCAAGCCCTACACTGAGCCAGCAGCCAAAAGCTTTGCCTGACCCCACTCAGCACAAAGCCCAAAGCCTGCACGCATGCCTGAAGCCTAAGGCCAAACTTGCTCTGGCGCAGCCCCTAAGCACCCAGCCTTCTTGTAAGCCCAGCTGGAAGGGCTTGGGGGCCTGGGAGGCAGAAGAAGAGCAGGGCAGGTGGGGTGTTGGAGTGCAGGGGCGTGGAGCTGAGGGGAGAGGGCAGAGGCAGGCAAGAGGCAGGTGGCGGTGAAGGTGTGAGGGCTGCGCTGTAGATTGTGAGGTCACTTGTGCTGCAGCAATGTGATTGGTGAGGAGCAGGAGGCAGGCATTGTGAGGTGCTCCTGGGAAAATGAAGGGCACGGCAGGAGGGCCGCAGGTGGCTGGGGTGGCAGAGGCAGAGGCAGGCTGGAGGGAGAGCGCTTGGGTGCTGATGAGGAGGTGCTCTGTGTTGCCTCAGCGCAGCACGCAGGAGCTGGAGGCAGGTGCGGGAGGACAGGAAGGGCTGCCAGGTGGCAGCCAGGAGAGAGGACCTGTTTTGGGCAGGTAAGGGGCCTTCCTGCACTCTTGCTGCAGCTGGGACAGGGTCCGGGAGAGCCCGGGTGGGAGGCCCCCACCCCATGCCTAAGCACTACCCTGAAGCCCTACCCTTCTGCCTTGCCTCCTTGCCCTTCTCCATTGGCCAAGGCCACACCCAAAGTGCTCTGCTGAAGCCTCAGTCTCTGCCCCCCTCCCCAAACTCGGACCCTGTGCCTGAAGCTGATCCCTAACCCTCATTGCTTGCCTTGAGGTGCAGGACTGGGCTGGAGCCCCCACCCTCACTGCAACCCACAGCCCTCTGCCAAAACTCTAGCCCCTACCCCAATCCATGAGCACCAGCCCCAAGCCCAACCCTGAGCCAGCACCCAAAAGCTTTCCCTCATCCCACCAGGCATAAGGCCCAAAGCCTGCATGCATGCCTGAAGCCTCAGCCTGAAGCTGCTCCCTGGCAGCCCCTAAGCAGCCAGCCTTCTTGTAAGCCGAGCTGGCAGGGGTGTGTGGCCTGGGCGGCAGAGGAAGGTTTTGGAGGGCTGGAAGCAGAGGCAGGTTGGAGGGGCAGTGCTTGGGTGCTGATGAGCAGGTGCTCTGTGTTGCCTCAGCGCAGCAGGCAGGAGCTGGAGGCAGGCGCAGGAGGACAGGAAGGGCTGCCAGGTGGCAGCCAGGAGAGAGGCCATGTTGTGGGGAGGTAAGGGGCCTTGAGGTAGTGGTTCTGCAGCTGGGACAGCACCTGGCAGAGCCCCTCCAGGAGGCCCCCACCCCATGCCTAAGCACTGACCTGAAGCCCTACCCTTGCACCTTGCTGCCTTGGCGTCCTAAATTCGCCAAGGCCAAACCCCAAGGGCTACACTGAAGCCTCCGTCTGCCCGCTTCCCCAAACTCGGACCCTGTGCCTGAAGCTAATCCCAAGGCCTCATCGCTCGCCTTGGGGTGCTGCACCGGGCTGCAGCCCTCACCCCCACTCCAACCCACAGCCCTCTGCCAAAGCTCTAGCCCCTACCGCAAACCCTGAGCACCAAGGCCAAGCCCTACACTGAGCCAGCAGCCAAAAGCTTTGCCTGACCCCACTCAGCACAAAGCCCAAAGCCTGCACGCATGCCTGAAGCCTAAGGCCAAACTTGCTCTGGCGCAGCCCCTAAGCACCCAGCCTTCTTGTAAGCCCAGCTGGAAGGGCTTGGGGGCCTGGGAGGCAGAAGAAGAGCAGGGCAGGTGGGGTGTTGGAGTGCAGGGGCGTGGAGCTGAGGGGAGAGGGCAGAGGCAGGCAAGAGGCAGGTGGCGGTGAAGGTGAGAGGGCTGCGCTGTAGATTGTGAGGTCACTTGTGCTGCAGCAATGTGATTGGTGAGGAGCAGGAGGCAGGCATTGTGAGGTGCTCCTGGGAAAATGAAGGGCACGGCAGGAGGGCCGCAGGTGGCTGGGGTGGCAGAGGCAGAGGCAGGCTGGAGGGAGAGCGCTTGGGTGCTGATGAGGAGGTGCTCTGTGTTGCCTCAGCGAAGCACGCAGGAGCTGGAGGCAGGCGCGGGAGGACAGGAAGGGCTGCCAGGTGGCAGCCAGGAGAGAGAACCTGTTTTGGGCAGGTAAGGGGCCTTCCTGCACTCTTGCTGCAGCTGGGACAGGGTCCGGGAGAGCCCGGGTGGGAGGCCCCCACCCCATGCCTAAGCACTACCCTGAAGCCCTACCCTTCTGCCTTGCCTCCTTGCCCTTCTCCATTGGCCAAGGCCACACCCAAAGTGCTCTGCTGAAGCCTCAGTCTCTGCCCCCCTCCCCAAACTCGGACCCTGTGCCTGAAGCTGATCCCTAACCCTCACTGCTTGCCTTGAGGTGCAGGACTGGGCTGGAGCCCCCACCCTCACTGCAACCCACAGCCCTCTGCCAAAACTCTAGCCCCTACCCCAATCCATGAGCACCAGCCCCAAGCCCAACCCTGAGCCAGCACCCAAAAGCTTTCCCTCATCCCACCAGGCATAAGGCCCAAAGCCTGCATGCATGCCTGAAGCCTCAGCCTGAAGCTGCTCCCTGGCAGCCCCTAAGCAGCCAGCCTTCTTGTAAGCCGAGCTGGCAGGGATGTGTGGCCTGGGCGGCGGAGGAAGGTTTTGGAGGGCTGGAAGCAGAGGCAGGTTGGAGGGGCAGTGCTTGGGTGCTGATGAGCAGGTGCTCTGTGTTGCCTCAGCGCAGCACGCAGGAGCTGGAGGCAGGCGCAGGAGGACAGGAAGGGCTGCCAGGTGGCAGCCAGGAGAGAGGCCATGTTGTGGGGAGGTAAGGGGCCTTGAGGTAGTGGTTCTGCAGCTGGGACAGCACCTGGCAGAGCCCCTCCGGGAGGCCCCCACCCCATGCCTAAGCACTGACCTGAAGCCCTACCCTTGCACCTTGCTGCCTTGGCGTCCTAAATTCGCCAAGGCCAAACCCCAAGGGCTACACTGAAGCCTCCGTCTGCCCGCTTCCCCAAACTCGGACCCTGTGCCTGAAGCTAATCCCAAGGCCTCATCGCTCGCCTTGGGGTGCTGCACCGGGCTGCAGCCCTCACCCCCACTCCAACCCACAGCCCTCTGCCAAAGCTCTAGCCCCTACCGCAA